>NW_018406933.1:71822-122132 GCF_002113885.1 Mizuhopecten yessoensis
CAAGTCTTTTCGATTCTGAGGTAATCTTCGGAAAGTAAAGTAAACAAGAGGCCCAGAGGGCCTGTATCGCTCACCTGAATATAGTTAAAGTAATTGGTATGAAGTAAAGATATAGCACTCCATGGTAGGTGCTGTTAGAACATATGAAATTTCAGAAAGATCCATCCAGTACTTGAGATAAAGAGAACAAACTTCAAACAGAGCTCCACCCCTATGCCCCTAGGGGGTCATTCCCACCAATTATACAAAATTGAGTCACCGTCACCCAAGGATGCTCCACACTAAATAAGGATAAAGTCCCTTAATCCCGATGGTCGGAGAAGGTTTTTAAAGGTTTTACCTCTATTTTTTCTATAGAGCCCCGCCCTTCTACCCTCCCCCCTCGGAGACCACAACTACTGCTCACAAAAAATTAATTCCCTTGGCCCAAGGATGCTCCAGACTAAATTAGGATAAAATCCCTTAATCCCTATGGTAGAAGAAGGATTTTAAAGGTTTTGCTATATTTCCCCTTTTGGGCCCCGCCCCTAAGCCCCCAGTAGGGTCAGACCCACCATTTATACAAACTTTGTTCCCCTTCGCCCAAGGATGCTTCTGACTAAATATGGACCAAATCCTTTCATTCCTACAGAAGAAGAAGGATTTTAAAGAATAAGTTGCTATGTTTCCCCTATTGGGCCCCGCCCCTCAGGCCCCTGTTGAGCCAGACCCATGGTTTATACAAAATTGGTTCCCGACTACCCAAGGATGCTTCAGACCAAATATGGACCAAATCCTTTCATTCCTACAGAAGAAGAAGGATTTTAAAGAATAATTTGCTATATTTCCCCTATTGGGCCCCGCCCCTCAGGCACCTGGGGGGCCAGATCCACGGTTTATACAAAATTTGTTCCCTTTCACCCAAGGATGCTTCAGACCAAATATGGAACAAATCCTTTCATTCCTACAGAAGAAGAAGGATTTTAAAGAATTTGCTATATTTCCCCTCTTGGGCCCCGCCTCTCAGTCCCCAGGGGGGCCAGACCCACCATTTATACAAACTTTGTTCCCCTTCCCCCAAGGATGCTTCTGATTAAATATGGACCAAATCCTTTCATTCCTGCAGAAGAAGAAGGATTTTAAAGAATAATTTGCTATATTTCCCCTATTGGGCCCCGCCCCTAAGTCCCCAGCGGGGCCAGATCCACCATTTATACAAACTTTGTTTCCCTTCCCCCAAGGATGCTTTTTACCAAATATGGACCAAATCCTTTCATACCTACAGAAGAAGAAGGATTTTAAAGAATTTGCTATTTTCCCCCTATTGGGCCCCGCCCCTCATCTCCCAGGGGGGCCAAACCCACCATTTATACAAACTTTGTTCCCCTTCCCCCAAGGTTGCTTCTCACCAAATATGGACCAAATCCTTTCATTCCTACAGAAGAAGAAGGATTTTAAAGAATAATTGCTATATTTCCCCTATTTGGCCCTGCCCCTCAGGCCCCTGTGGGGCCAGACCCACCATTTATACAAAATTTGTTCTTCTTCACCCAAGGATGCTCCACACCAAATTTTGTTAAAATCCGCTCAGTGGTTCATGACTAGTAGTGTAAAGTTGACGGACGACGGACGACGGACGCTGCGGTATGGCATAAGCTCACCTTGGTCCTCCGGACCAGGTGAGCTAAAAACGACAGGAAGACAGACAGACACTTTGCTTACTCAAGGACATCCGTATCTCTGACCCTCTTGCGATAAATATAAGGTACTTACAGTAATACATTTTAAAAGGACAAGAACACATGGCTAACCTAATGATACTGGACCATATCATGTTATAATGTAAGCACAACCCAATAGCAAGGGCTTGTTTCTTTTGATATTTTTCACGCATACACTACACGCAAGCATCTTGCATACAGGGGATGACCATAGCTGTTGATAGGACGTTAAACAATACTAAACAAACCAAACCAAATTGATATTTTTCACAGTGAATTTAGCACTCTGATTGGTCATTTTACAGTGAAAATAAAGCAAAACATGTTTTATATCATACAATTTTAACTATTAAAAGCTTATATTTTACCAGGTAAGTTGTAATAAAATAATCAAGTTACCTTGTATCCCAAAACAACACTTCTGCCTGTGGCTCCAACTGTATAGGTGTGGCACAGCCTACAATAAGTCTTTAAAATGTTAAACACCGACTCAGGAAGTAGTACTACAGCAAGGCTGAAATATTTATCAGCGAACATCAACAACCTGTCAGGAAGTTTTGTAACAAATACCTTCCCCTTGAACTTTTAGGGATATGTTATACGATGATGTTTCAACTACTCACCGCAAAACAGAATACAAATTTTAAGAACAGAAAAGTCATGCAGTAACTTCAAAAGAATGTATATCACGACCAATATAGGTTGACTGTGGGTTTTTTTTAAATTTTATTGACAAATTTGGTTGAAAACTAACAATGCTTTTATCACTGTGCTCTTTAATACCACGTACACTGTTTCAAGCTTCAGATAAAGGCTATCTTTCATGCCCCCCACCCTGTTACTGCAGACAATTTCAAGTTTTTAAAAAGAAATATAATCCTCTTGAGTGAAACAGTTCATATTAAATCCTCTTAAATCAAAAACTTGTTTATCAACGTATTCTATGTGACTCTAAAAACTGTCACTGGTCGAACATTTTTATCAGTGCAAACATTGTTATTGGATAAAAGTGCGTATCAAGACTACAGAAATTGCAGATTTTGGTTACTGTTTATCAGTCAACATTGGGTTTATAAGTTACCTTGTTTGATTTTGTTACAAAGGTCTTTCGACCTGAAAAGTTTTAAAGAAAAAAAAACAAAAGATGTTAAACATTTGGTTGGCGATGACAGGGTTTAATTCCTAATCAGGGATATTTAAATACATTGACGAAAATATCTTATGTTGGTATTTAGATTTTAAAGACGTTTGTTAATGCTATCAACATAAAAACAATCACACATCAGGACAGTGCTGACAGCTCGCTTGTATCCAGTGAGAAATATTTTAATGGCCCAAAACCTGATCCAATCTCTAGGGTCAAACAGCATTTTCAATCAAACTTTATCGTTGACTGAAAAGCGTATTTTAATTTTTCCAAAGCGTGTTCATACTAATCACACAAGCAGTATTTGTTTCCCGTGCTTAACATCCATTTTCCCCTTGGCATACTAAAGAGTTCTATAAATGCACCGTTATACAATACAGTACGGATCTAGGGGAATACAAGTGGCCAGTATTATATATTATGAATAACTTAAACCTTCACCAGAAACCGTCTACTGAACAATAATGAGGCTAGGTCGATACAAGTAAACGTGCCTAGTCCAATACTGTCTGCTGAAACCTGCCCGGACTGGTACCCATTGTATAACCTTTCTGCTTAATAAGATTCGCGTAGGAACAAAATTGGGAACACCTTACATTTAGTACTTGATGAATAAATGCTAGCGATCAATTGAGGTCGATGGGCGTGGTGCTGTAACAATCTCCCATTAAGGTATTCAGCGAATTTAGATGAATCAGTAACGGTTATTGACAGTTATTTTGTAGAAATCGGGAAACATGTAAAATTGACAAATAACATACTTTGGTCCTCAATTGAAAATCGTTCTTGTTTGTGTGGTGGATGGAGGGGAGGGGGCGTTGATTACACGACACGGCATGGGCTCCGAATAAATGGATAGAAAAAGAACAAGTTAACATGTAGATTTTGTTGATTTACATATCTTTGCCAATATTCCTAGATATGTTTTTATATAGCAGTTTAGGTTATACTGTAAAGCAAAAATGTATTGCAAGAAGACAGAAAAAAGAACACTTATTGACACGATTGTATTGGCAAATTTGATCACATCGTTTGTCTGAAGTATTGTTGAGTCTGTTGGTCATTTAAGAATTTTTCTATTTGTAGGCAATGGAAAAGATTATAATTGGTTGTAACGAAGATATATAGAAACATTTTGCCTCAAAATGAGATATATAACCTACTTAAGATAGCAGGAAGTCTTTAAACATTGAAATAAAAGGAATGAAAATAACAAAACTGGAAATAAAAAGTTCACAAAACCTAAAATATATATTCCAAAATAGAGTGTTTGTTTCTTTTGAAGCGTTCTCGGCTTGTCTTTCTATTTGCACATCCCTTTATATCCATTTTAGCAAATATCACTTACCAGGAGTTATGGTATAAGGTTACTTTCATACCACTGGTCTTTGTAAATTGGCCGAGGGAAAAGACATCTTGCAAAGGTTTTCTTTTAGAAGAAGCAGAAACATTTAAACATGTAAACAATTGTTTTTTTTCAATCTATTTTTTTCATTTATTTTACGGAATTCATTTCTTTTCAGCATAAGCATAATTCTTAAACAAAACAAAACTCAGGAAAAAATATCTTCTACCTGTTTATAATTTGTCTTGGTTTAGTGTTGACTACATCGTTGAATGGTTTACAAGATTGCTTTGTTTGTTTACACTGAAGTAAGTATGATTTTTTTTGAAATTCTACCTATGTTTTTTGAGAAAAATGACATTAACTCACCGGTATACCTTGGAGATGTACGTTGTATGGTTTATTTCATTTTTTAACCTGCTTTTGGGAAAAACAGAGACTACTGAACTATTTACAAAAGCGTTATTTGAACTCAATATTGATGAAAATCAGGAAAGTATATAAATGTTAAAAAAAATCAAAAAAAATCAATACATCTTTGTAGCGTTAGTGTCGTCTGCTTCTTTGGTGACATCAGTCAAGTCACAATCTCGATGTTAGCAAGTATTGATCCGTTATCAAAGAGACTGTTGGTAGTGGCAACGACATAACAAGAAACTTATAAGCACACATGGCTGTTTGACATCATCATATCAAGGCAAATGACATTTAAAGCTAAATATTAGAAATTCAACTCATGGAAAATATTCAAACCTGTTAAAACTGCCGATATATAGATCTATGTATCATTGATGGGTAAATACCTGTAGGATTGGAAGCATTGGATTACTTAACGTCCCTGTCCACCAACCCCCCGGTTACTATTTTTACATAAATTTACAGTAATTTTACAGTTATTTAAGCAAAAGCCTTTAAAATAACTCTACCCACACGAAATTCCCATCCCCTGAGGATTCTCAGTAAACACTTGTATTTTGTGCTTATATTTTCAGATATATTTTTTATGTATTTTGTTACTTATTTGTTTTGTTTTGTTATTTCACGTCAAGCAATATTAAAGATATGTTTTGTGTTTTATATATGATGTGAGGGAGACGCATTATCTTGTATATTACAGGATAAATCAAGAGAGGTACCACAGGAGGTGTTGTACTCACTTTTCTTTCCCGGAGCATATGCCTTTCATCTCCGTTTTTCTTTATCGAGTTTAAAATATCTTTTCTTAAACTTTTGTATCTCTTTACAGTTCTTCCTCTTGCCTTTTCGTGCCGAATCGGTGTTTTGTATCATTTGTTTTCTTGTCTGTTTACATTAGGGTTACACTTGTTTTCTTACGTGACGAACGATCAAATTGTATTTTACCAACCGTACGAAAACAAATGGAACTCTGATCTGTATCTTGCCGCGTGGAAGAAAGGCCCTTTGTGTGCCCCTAATGTACCGAATGTTACCCCGTCAGCAACATGTAAAATATGTGATCTCCAATAGCTATACATAAATAAGCTCCAATTAAAAGTATGCTAATTTGTATAAACCTATTTTTAGTGGGAGATTTATTAGTAAAGTAAATATTTAGTTTAAAATAATTAAGTTTTAGATAATGAAAAACCTCGTGTATAGAATAAAAAGACAAGAAAGAGGGCTACATATCTGATAAAGCTAACTTTTAGGTTAAAAAATTCAAACATTTGTAAATGCTGTGGATTTTGTGAACAGATAGCTTTGCTATATATATGAATAGAAAACAAATGCCAGTTAGTTCAAAATAATGAATATTGCTCGATTTCATTTACATTTGAAGACGCCAAAAACCTCGTGGATCTATTTGCATACCAGTAATTATGGTGTCATACATTTTGCTGTGCTGTATCGGACGAGGTCTTACTTTAGATTCCATTGAGTCGCCATTATGAAATATTGATATAATAAAAAATGATTTGCTGAAATTTATAATATCGCTATAATATTAACCAACATCCTAACAAACGTGACTGTTGTCAAAACAATCGTCAAGGCGACGAATAGGAACTCCGTCACACACAAACATAGACAGTAATGAAGTCCGTAAGTCCATGTTATTATCAGTGCAAAGATTTAAGATTTGATAGTACCAACAAGGAATGCACTGTGTCATCGGCTGTTTTGGCCTACATTGACTCATCGATGATATGCGTTATCGGCCAAAGAATTGCTTGTGAAACAAAGTGGGAGGGTGTGTGCATAAAACCCCTAAACTTAATAAAAGAATAACATAAGAGGATCACTGGTTTATTTCAAATAAAATCTCTGCAGAGAGCGTAAGTGAGCGTAATCCCTGCAGTATCGAGGATGGTTTGATGTAAATACATCCTAGGTGGGGGTTTTAAAACGGCGTGCAGGCGCGTCACGTTTCATATCGTCCTAGATGCGGACACCTGTGTCTAGATCCCATTGCGCAAGCTACTTAAAGATACAGTGGTAAAGAGCAGTGTTATTGACGTTAAAGATTTAGCATTTTATGCACAAATTCGTTTACCTTGAAATACAATAGGACGAATCGCTACATATCACTAATAAAAATAATTGACATAACACTCAAATGATAAATGACTGCATGTAATTTGATCCCTGGCGTTCGTGGGGTAAATTACATATATTTAAACATTAAGTATGGAACTTGAAAGGAGTTGTTGACAAGTAGTCTTTTATAATTATAGCAAGTCGGACATCGCCCCAAAAATAGCTGTCGTTGCCAAGATAAACTGACTGTTTGAAAGGCCGGTGTTTGGCACCCTACTCCCCGCAATATCTATTTAAATAGCTTATATTTCAGATTTAATGGTCTTTGGTAACGTTGTATTAAATCAATATCTACAAGGGTTCGTACCAATCGCTGTATTGGTCAAATGTCACACACCTAAACCTTAAATTATGCAGAATCCAGTACCACAAATGTCGAATTTCAATTATCACGATTGCAGAAAGCAACGGCTATGTCAAGAGCCCAAACGTCGCCTTTCAATCCTTAAAATGTGACAATCAATATCTCTTGAGTATATCTCGGATTTATAGCAGTATTTTACACCATAAGTACAAACTAATTCTGCTTTGAATCTCTATAGAAATATCGGTATTTTGCATGTGTTATATGTTTGTGATTAGTTTCAATTCCAGGACAAGCATATTCTGTTTTCAATTTCAATTTTAATCAGTGTGATTACTAATTTATAAAATGAAACTAACTATGCGGTTCAGAACGAATCCCTGTAAACAATTGGGACCAGTTCCTGTTTAATATGTATCAGCCCCGTCATTTAAAATTCCCACTGCAAAGTCATAACTTATCTTAAATACTAATAGCCCAACCAGTAGAATTCAAATTTACATGGCGTAACAATCACTTCACATACAGAGATCTGATTTGTTTGTTGATTATTGACGACTACATTTAATGGGGAGGAATGAGGTATTCTCTTACCCCGGACAGGTGTACTAACACTTTTACCGGTGTTAGATTTCCTCTCCTACCCTGGACAGGTGTATCCGCACTTTTACCAGTGTGAAATTTCTTTGTCTCAACCCTAGGGTTGAAACGGGGGATAACCCCTATTCATAACATTGTTATGACGTCACGTCAACAATTCAATGACGTCTCTTCAACAATCTATCAACGTCACGTCAACCCTGAATGTATTCTGTGACGTTATCATGACATTGTGAATATGATACACAATGGGAGAACAGGGTATGAGAAAAAGAATCAGTCACCCCCTTGTGGGTGAGATAGGAGAATCTCAACCCTCAGGGAAATATTCTTAAGTTGCCAAACACTCGGCAAATCATCGTGTTTGGAAACTTAAGAATTTTCCCCCTCGGGTTAAGATTCCCCTATCTCAACCCTTAGGTGGTAAGAGATTCTATTATTTCTATATATTTTTTAAATAGTATAGTTTTTTGTCATGAAAAAAGCAATGCTCTATTATAAATTCAAATGACAGCCCTGAACGACGTAATCACCAATGGCGCCGCGTCATAATGACGTCACAATCAATCAAATGTATTTGTTCACTCGCTTTAATTTCACAATAGATATAAAATACAACACATGTGACGAACGAATTGAAAGCCCCTATATAACTCCTGTGGGGCTCTGTCAGAGGGAGACCCCAATTAGTATCAAATGTGTAATACACACACACAAATCTATAAGGCCAAACATCACTAAGACTGTGTAATACACACACACACAAATATATAAGGCCAAACAAAATAAATTTGAGGTTTCCACTTTTGGCTCTCAAAATGTTTTAAATGTATTTGGTTGAAGGCCTATAGGGAGATAAGCAAAATTATTTTGCAAGGTGTTTCAGATTTAAAGTGCTTATTCAAAATAAGCTGCATAAAGATCATGATAGATTTATGCATCACCTGAACAATGTTATATGTTTTAAAGCGTTCAAAATAAAATTCCGAAATGTTATATCTTCCTATCAACTCCTCATGCTAATTACCACAAAATATCAATAGATTTAATACATCTTAATAAAAATGGATTTGTGGCAGATGAAAATGACTTTGTGAGGATATGTGAAAATCAACATTGATTTCGCGCTACGTCATCTGAGCTGCCATCGGTTCCTCGACTTAAGACTCTGGTGTACAGTGAGGTGTCATGTGACAATTGTCTGTCCGGACATCACAAAGTCCACTTTCAGTTTTCGTAAATGGATACATTTCACGAGTGTTTTGACTGAGATTCATGTAAACACGTATTACAGTGGTGTTTTCATTTCAAGCCAGGAATGTTTTTTTAATATGCATATACTGTTTTTCAGCAAGGCATTGCTAATTATTACCAAGTATCAATAATAATTATGTTTCCTGTACATTACGCCTAAATGTATTGTATCATCAACTGGCGCATGAATGTTTCGAAGTCTTTTTTATTAATATTTCTCCCGTTTGATCAGGATAAAATCGGAGAGTCGAAGTCAAACGGGTATTCTGGCTACTGGGGAAGTTTAACACGCTGTATTATCACCGAGCAAATATATAACCATGTACTAAACTGATCAAAACACTGTAGTCAGATTAAGGTATATACTTAAACATTATCTCTTACTGGTCAAAATGTGATAAATTGATACCTACCATTAGCAAGTGTTATTAACCTCGGTGAAACCCCGTTAAAATCCATATTTACCTGTCCTCGGGTCAATATGGGACAAGGTCGAGGTTGAAACAACCTCGTGTTGACCTCATGTATGAGAGATCAATAGTTGTAAAATTTATATTAACGATCAGACCATATCTACAGAATGAGCTCGGTTTATCGAATCCCCTTTCATTGTTTGTTTTCGATATGATAAGGACTGTGTTATGATACCAATTGAACCACTCGACCAACGAGTGACTAAAACATATCAAATATCCCAAGGTAGATAATGGTGTTCTTGAACTAAGAACATCTACACACTGGTGTTATTTTACCTTCACAAAACTCGTTACAAATCACGTATATGTGTATAACACCAATCGTATTTTCTTGGGTAGAAACTGATTTGAGTTTTAAACATGCAAAACTAAACTTCCTTGTACTGAAGAGTTTATGTGGTTTGTTTGTTTATGTTTTTACGTCCTATCAACAGCTATGGCCATTTAAGGACGTGCCAGGTTTTGGTCGTGGAGGAAAGCCGGAGTTCCCGGAGAAAACCAACGACCTTCGGCCAGTACCTGTTCTGAAGTGGGATACTACTGAAGTTTATATTAAATGCTTATCATAATAATTAGGGAGAGGATTATTTAACGTTTGAAGGGTTTAGATAACACTTCTTGAAAATGCCATCCTCAATGTGGTATGCAACAGATCCGCGATTTATTTTTTTAACAAATATTAAATTGACTGTTAATAGTAATAATTCAAGGTTCTTATATACCGCTGTATCACAACCTAACTCGTAGGTCGTCTGAACGCGGTTCACATTTTTTTAACCGTGGTTATAGGGCCTTTGCAACCGGCCAATATCTTTCTCATCTTCCTGGGGAGCATACAGCCGGTGCTGCCATTTCGGCGCTCACAGCTGGTATTCAACAATTCTAGCACTGCCCAACCATGTACCCATTTACAGCTGAGTAGACTGGGACAAGCGGAGTAAAGTATAATGTTCAAAGATACATCAAAGTACCGTGACGTGACTCGAACCCGCAACCCTTCGGTCACGAGCCCGGCGTCCTACCACTAGACCACCGTACCTCCAAATTCTGTAACCAGTGTAAATTACTGATGATCAATAGTCTAAAACTTAATAAACAATCAAATTGATTCATGTTAGCAAGGTTTGTGAGTTTGTATACATGTACCTCAGCTGCATATCATGTTGAATGTCAGAACATATATATTCTATTCTCAAACCTATATCTGAGATCAAATTTTATCCATTAATAAAAAGCATGTTTGTAAACAAAAAAATCTAAACGTGTCCAATGTTATCCAAAGACAATCATGCTCTTCACAATTTCTGTAAAGAATGATAAAAGTACCATAGTTCAAACTGTTACCTTACTAATCTTAATAATAGTCATCGCTTGGCCCTAGTTGTGGCAAGGACGCTAACGCCAGATAACGAAACAAATCAGAACAAAACAGTATCTCAGACGGGAGAATCGTGATATCGTTAAGTGTAAACATGTCTCATACAGCCTATTTAGCTCTTAACTATTTTTAAAAAATGACATTAAAAGGAAACCTGATTCCACCAGGTCCCCAATTCAGTCTGTATATGTATTGTTCTTGCTCATTCAGCTATATTTGCCTGCGGTACAAACGATTTATTCAAATGCCTCGCCTTTTTAAATTCGACGATTTGCTCTCGATATCACATATGTACAGAGTAACTTTGTCTTGATTGATTGGGGTTAACGCCCTCGAAACAACCCAGGTCATATGGGGACACAGCGACTATGGAGGCACGAATGGGCTCACCAGTACAGTGTATAACTCCTGTATGACCAATGGACAAGAAGGATTCGGAGAGTGCTACTAGACGCCATTCTATTTCTGAGAGAGAATCTTTAAGGTTTCCAAAAATATTACAGCCTTGATAAATCATTTCTGATATGAAAATCATACCAAGCGGAATTGTTTTGAAAAAATAATAAATATGAACAGACCCAACTATAATAACATGAAGGTTCTTAGTGCTAAAATTTCAACGGGGCTACACAGAGATTCGAACCCTGGACTTCAGATTGTTATACTATCGCTGTAACCGATTGTGCTACCTGGTCAACGGTGTGTAATTCCGTCTTTGCGTATTGCAGAGTTATCTTCTCTTGAGAGCAGGTATTGATTGTTACGTCTTTTGTTTGTGAAAGTAACGTCATCAATTTTTGAGAAAACGACGTAATTTTCTCACACAAACCAATGACGTAACAATCAAATGTGCTAGAGTTATATCCAAACGGAAGTTAAGGGCAGGTTACTGTATGTAGTAAAAAAACCAGCAGTACAGCGGGACAGGGACCATTATGCTTGTGTGGTCAGGTGATGAGGAAGGGACGTCTCATTGCAGGGTAGAGCAAGGTGATGATTGAAATAATAGGAAAAGAAACTGGCGTCCAGTGGCAATCTCAGAGATGAAATTGAGTCTAGTAGCATTCTCATAAATAGAATGGGGTCTAGTAGCACTCTCAAGAATAGAATGGCGTCTAGTAGCACTCTCAGAATTAGAATGGCGTCTAGTAGCATTCTCAGAAATAGAATGGCGTCTAGTAGCACTCTCAAAAATAGAATGGCGTCTAATAGCACTCTCAGAAATAGAGTGGCGTCATGTAGCACTCTCAGGATTAGAATGGCGTATAGAAGCAATCTCAAAAATGGAATGGTGTCTAGTAGCACTTTCAGAAATGGAATAGCGTTTAGTAGCACTCTCAAATTTGAAATGGCGTCTAGTAGCACTCTCAGAAATAGAATGGCTTCTAGTAGCACTCTCAAAATTGGAACGGCGTCTAGTATCACTCTCAGAAATAGAATGGCGTCTAGTAGCACTCTTCAGACGTGAGAGTGCGGGTGGCGCAGTGGATAGTGTACTTGCCTTTCACTAAGGCGGCCGGTGTTCCATTCCCCAATCGGACGTGAAAAAGTATGGGGTCACCTGTCTGACCACATGGGTTTTCTCCGGGTACTCCGGTTTCCTCCCACAGTAAAATCCTCCGCGCGCTAACATCCGTGCCAACAAGAGTGATTAGTATAAGTTGTAAATTGAATCATTGGTCTGGTTTGATTTAATTCCGTTTAACGTCCTATTAACAGCTATGGTCATTTAAGGACGTGCCTCCACGTGCGCAGTATATGCGTGCTTGTGCGTGTATGTGCAGGAGATATGGTATGTTGATGTTGGTTGTGCTTGCCTCATTGTGATAGCGCGGATCAGATGCCGACTTTATAGTGCTATCTCACTGAAATGAATGAAAAGTGAAGAGAAGACATGACACTATAACGGCTTCACTGTTGAATTTTCCTTGTCGCTTTGACTAAATTATATTGAAACACATCTCGCCAAAGCGTTTACTGTATATTGCTGTTTACATGAAGTGAATACCAAATATCGAAGACGAAGTGTCAACGAAAAAGCTATTCGAACTAAGAGTCGATAAAAACGATCAATATATTGTTTTGTCCTCAGTATATGCCACGTCGGTCTCTCCAGTGTTTCTGCTCATAAATGGCTAACTATCATATATGTATAATTTGAGGACGTGCTTTCATGTGTGAAATATATGCATGTAAGCTAGTACGTATCTGCTTCGTTATCTTAGCACGGATCTGTTGCATACCACATACAAGGTACATATATATATGTATCCTCGATACTCCAGGAGTTTTATACACTTACGCTCTGTGTAGAGAGCGAAACTGAGCGTAACCCCTGGAGTATCGAGGCTGTATTCACAATCGGAGGAGATTTTAATACTTATGGGGATTTTCACGAAACCCTTCAAACGTTTAAGAAGACTTATTTCACATTATACAAGACTAAACATAAATCCTGTACATTATCTTGAGTTCTCTCGTAAAATAAGCAAATATACGAATGTAGGTCACATTTGTGACAAAAATATCTGTGGGCACAGTATATATATAATGAAAAATCCCTGAGGTATCACGTTGACTTGTCGATAGTAAGTGATACATATAATTTTTACTTGTACCACAGAAGGTATCTTGTAGTACGTGTATATAGTGAAATCCGAGATTCAGATCTGGAATGTGTGGCATATACAATGTATGACACACCACGACAGGATGGGCTGTCATTTAGAGAGATATATAGATGTATAGGGAGGTCGGGTGGTGAATTGGATAGCGCACTTGCCTTTCACCAAGTCGGCTGGGGTTCGTTTCCCCGATCGGACGTGAAAAGGTATGGGGTCACCTGCCCAACAACGCGGGTACTCCGGTTTTTACTCCCACAATAAGACCCCTGTGCGCTAACATCCAGGCCAAAGAGAGTTATTTATATAAGTTGAAATAAAGTGTATATAAATTTAGTGAGATATAAAGCATAGATGCATTACCTATAAATAGTATGTATAATTTAAATATTGTCTTCAATCCCTTCCCCCATCCCCCAGGACCCCCCTCCCTCAGCGTAACCCCTGGAGTATCAATGATGGCCCTCCCCCTACCCCATTACCCAACCCACACCCAACCACACCCCACATCTGTAATACAACTCAACAGATTATGATCAGAATAACAAAGACAATATTGTGGGCGAACAGGTAGAATCACCCTATGAACTGTACATTTCTTGTAGCTGTGGTAAATATGATAATTGAACGATTTTTTCAATGTTCATGTCGGTATAAACGCATCCTCGATATCGAGGGGTTAAGCTCACTTTCGCTCTCTACAACCCTGGAATATGTCATAGCTAAATTGAAGGCACGAAGATAGCTGTTTGATTGGTCTCAGGTAAAAAGAACTGACCAATCGCTAGGCTGATACCTGTCCTTTGAAGATTAAAGAGAAGCGACACCCGACTTCAAAGTTTTACCGTTACGCGACCGCGAGATTCTTTTTATGTACATCAGAGGTTCAGACTTACATGCTCGTCTCGTCCACAAGGTGGCGCACACTGAGCCGGCGGTTTTGCTATGACACATTCCAGGGGTGCAGAGAGCGAAAGAGAGCGTAACTCCTGGATATCGAGGGTGGTATAAACGCAAACCGGTCACTTACATGTTCTATGAATCCCGTTGTGTTTGCTTAGAACTAGCGGTTGTCTCAAGCTATTCGAAATGGGAGGAGAACCTTCAAAATTAGGCTGATCAATTTGCGTTCATAGCCCTATGAATGCAATTTCTTCTGGTACCGCTTATAGAGGAAGGTGCAGTAAAAATATAAATGTTTAGAACCTAAATGGGCGGGGGGTGCAAGAGGATTAAGGCAAAAAGGTGGCTGAAAGAAGCGAAAATAACAAAAAGTGCATTCGTGATGGAAAGACTTGTCAGAATATAATATGGCTACCCCATGAAGCTGTACAAGTTGAACGCGTTTACTAATTTTTTAAAACGTCTATAAGATTAACAGTATTTCGATGGAGCCTGTCATGCGTGCGACCCTTGACTACATCTACTCCGATAACAAAACACAGAATTTAATCCAATCTCAATTCTTATAAAAAAAGAACAGATAAAAAAACACCGGCACTTAATAAAAACGACATTTCGTGTCACAGAGGACTGAACAAGCTCTAATGAATAGTACATTAAAGCATATAACAGCAATAAAAAAGTTTTAAGTTTAAACTCGTACGGTTGGGTTTTCGATGCATACAAAATTATACTGTATTTTTTTAAGAAGTTGATTTCAATGTATAGCATCAGCAACCAGAGCATGACCTTTAAAATGTCTAATAGCGATTGTCAGTGACAACCAATCTCTAAGGTGTGTAGTACATACACAAATCGCCTTTATAATCGATAGATACCTCCACCCATTTACTTTGATGCGAGATGTTAGTTCATGGATAGTTAAACAGGATGATTGTTGGTTATCATGTAATTATCCCACCCTTCACATATGTGTCACTCGTTTTAGCCGGGAAAGATTAACAGCATCTTCCCCTACCTTGAGGGTGTGACGGAGAAATCTCCAACCCGAGGGGTGATGTTTTTTGGTTGTCTAGCCTGAAGCTCTGCCGAGGGCTAGACAACCAAAAATCACCCTGAGATATTATATCAAGAAAACAAATTGTTTCCTCTGTAGAATATATTTTTTTTCTGCTTCCAATCAAGTGCCATGAACTATGACGTCACTGTGGAATATGACGTCGCGAAGCATTGTTACCTGACGTCATAATTTTTAGTTGTAAGAATGTTTACCAACTTCAAGCAGGTTTATCCAATGAGTCGAGAATGAGGAAACATTTAATGGTTGAGGGATACATAGTCATTCAAACCAAAAAGGTTACATCTTTACTGATATTATTTCGGCATGTAAGCATATATCACTAAGATTCAATATTCAAGAAATGTTATTTACCGTCGCATATTACAAACAAAATAACATTAGCACTGTAGTGCTATTCTTGCGACAAATTTCTCACCCGGATGAGAAATAGTGCCGTAACATGATACGAGCAAGCATAACAAAATCGACTATCACAAATACATTTTGTCAGATATTTGTTTTGGAGTAGTACTATATATATTTATATATCTATGTTTTTTTTTACATTCGCTTTTGTTCAAATTATCAAATTAGCTATTTATTGACAAAGATACAATTCTATTCACGCGTGGCACACCAATATCTCCTTTTTGGAGGAAATAAAGTGTGATGATGATGATAGGGTTTTATTTGTAACGTAATGTCAATGCAGAACTATTTATATATATATATGAGGTAAGCTATTTGACTTCTTAAGGGTTTGGATTATATATAGTAACACATATTTCGTCATCATGTTTAATTTAAATCGTTATGTACTTGAATTTCTTGTTGGTTATAATTTGTATATCGCTGTCATGACCGTTCATTAATAAATTTGACGCGTCACAATATCAGTGCTTCTTTAAATAGAAGAAAACGAGACAGAACTAACATACCTGTATACTTGGTACGCCCAGTTTTACGTGTCCACTTAAACGGTCTTTAAAACAGCAGGTTTTAACACTTTCAATTCCATAAATATATGTCTATGTAATACACATCCTACTAGTCCTGCACATTAGACAGATACTCTTCTTTAAAATCCACAATTAAATTTAAAGGCGTAATATCACTGACGGCGAATTAGTTTAACACACACAAGTAACACATTATCCTAGTTTTCCTGTTTAGTTCCAAATATAGCGCACACGGGGCGAGGTAAAGTAAGCACATGCCTGGGTGACTCCGTCGATAGGTTTAAGAGTGGGCTGTCGTCCACCAACGATAAGGAAAACGTGTGGTCATTTCAAATCAATACGTCTCCAGGTACATTTGAGCTGTTTAAGTGTTTTTCTTTCACTGACCACTGTATATAAACACTTCTGTTATAATGGAAATAGTTGAATTCCCTTTTGAATGCGGTATGATAACATCGTCAATAGACCGTCCCTTGCGTATAATGACGGACTTACTCCACTTGTGGTTCATTGGTCAGCAAATTATATCACGAGTATATCCGAACAGCTGGCGAATAATTCTGTATACTACACTGTCCGCAGGGTTAAACAACAATGCCATTCCGTTTAACTATTCAGAAATATAGATCGATACATTTACCTAAGAATCCCATGGCTGCAGCTGAGCATATACAGGTATTCTCAACCAATCGTAGACGAGTATTGATTTATCAATAAGCAGCTCTGAAAATAGTTGTGTTTCGTATAATATGCATACATTTACACATAGTTTCATCGGCGTGTTATGCAGTCATTTTGAGATATCAACTTCATCAATAAAGCTCTTTTTTAAAATAATTTCACAACAATGTACAAATAACGCTTTCGATATATGTAGTTTCTGTTCTATTTTTTATTTTATTTTATTTTTTGAAATAGGACGAGGAAAAGTGAGAAAGATAGTGCCGTCGCTGGGGCTCGAACCCGCGACCCTTGGCTCTCCAGCCCGATGTTCTACCGCTGAGCTAGGGAAATTCCGTACAGCTGACGCTTGTAAGGCAACCTAATTAATCCACATCTTTTGCATTTTTGTAGTGTAACGGAGGTCATTTTTTGCAATGCTTCCGCTAGGAGACGAACCTGGGACTTCGAAATCAAGACCTAACGCTCGACCAAATGAGCTAAAGAGATATTCTCCCTAGGCGAGTCGGTAGGAAGCGGGTATTATTTTACCAACGTGACATATACTTCCCCTCAGGAGAGAACTCGTCCCGAGTTTTCCAGGGGTCATAGCGATTACTTTGCAAGTATCGCTAGTATTTTGTCAATATTTCCAAAGCCCCTACGTTGGCGCCTATATGTAACAGAGGTAATTATTTGTTCAATGCCACCATTAGGTGTCGAACCCGGGACCTCATGTTTACTAGTATTACACTTACCAAATTTCTCTCTAGCCGAGTCGGAGAGAAGCAGCTAGTATTTTTCCAGAGTGACAGTAATATATGGTTACCATCTTCCTCGAGCGTTTTTATTGTAAATGTACGCGTATATGCTTGTTATGGGTCAGAATTTCCAACAATTCATATATAGATTAGTGTCTTGACACAGTATTACAAGAAAGAAGCTATAGTATTTAACAAAGATAATATTATAATTCGCTCTAAGCTGACTGCCAAATATGGTATGCGACCTTCTCTCTCTCTCTCTATGTAACTATGCATATACCAAAAAAAGTCATATTCATTGCTGCGTTTGATGGTTTTTACAAAGAAAAGAGCTAAAGTATTTTCAGATTAAAATATTATTGGGAAAAACTAAAATATAAAAATATATTGTGACAATGATAATAGTTTTTTTTAATACTAATAATACATGCAAAAATAGCCTTACCTAGCTAGAATAAGCAGCTCTAAAGCGCTTCACAGTCCTTAGAAATACAATTTATACAGGCATTGAGGAATTCGCAGGAACTGCCTTATTAGGTGCTAATTACTAGTCCTATGTCACCTTTCTAATATCTCCCTATGTGTGTATGCCTGCGTGTGTGCTGAAGATGTTTTGTGTACAACGCTAAAAGGATGTTTAATTCCTCCTTAAGAAGCAACATCCGCCCCTGACTCAAGCTTCATGGTACTAGATGAAGATTCTAAACGAGCCTAATAGAACTGAACAACTTTTCTCTCAAACCATGACATTTTTTGTCGAGTTACTATAGCTTAAAAAAAGACTAATTTAGAATTTGAATTCATGATATTTATACATGCACAATATGTATGTTAATTAAATAGAAATTTTGAATATCCAAAGATGAAAAAATGATCACCATAATATAGTATCTACAAATAAACTCATATTTATGCTCAAATAAAGAAAAGACCACATAACAATTAAATATATTAACATTTCATAAAGCTGACAATACTTGATAAGATTGCAGTAGACAAACAAAAAGCAAACACAATGTCGGCCTAACGTACCATACTCTATCAGTTTACGTCGAGCTGTGTCGTGGTTACAATTTTGCCGATATAAACACAAAAGCAAGAATGTTCAGCCACGTCGATACATCGTGTACAGTTTATATCCATAGTTATAGTTATGTGTGGGTGTTGTACAGACATACATAATGTATTTTCACACGGTCGTGACGAATACCAAGAGGGTGGCGATGATAAAGGAAGACGCCAGGAGGGCTGTGGATAGGTAGGGGAAGGTATGCGTTGATGACGGTAAAGAGAGAGAAGTGATGGTATAGCGAGGGGTAGTGATGGTATAGCGAGGGGTAGTGATGGTATAGCGAGGGGTAGTGATGGTATAGCTAGGGGTGGTGAGGGGACAGTCAGGTCGATGTGATGGTGAAAGAGGGACAGTGATAGTTTAGCGAGGGCGCAATGATGGTATAGTATAACGAGGGACAGTGATAGTTTAGCGAGGGCGCAATGATGGTATAGTATAACGAGGGGCAGTGATGGTATAGCGAGGGGCAGTGATGATTTAGCGAGGGGCAGTGATGACTTAGCGAAGGGGAAATGATGGTATAGTATAACAAGGGGCAGTGATGGTATACCGAGGGGCAGTGATGATTTAGCGAGGGGCAATTATGGTATAGTATAACGAGGGGCAGTGATGGTATAGTATAGGGGGCAATGATGGTATAGTATAACGAGAGGCAGTGATGGTATAGCGAGGGGCAGTGATGATTTAGCGAGGGGGCAATGATGGTATAGTATAACGAGGGGCAGTAATGGTATAGCGAGGGGCAGTGATGATTTAGTGAGGGGGGCAATGACGGTATAGTATAATGAGGGTCAGTGATGGTATAGCGAGGGTCAGTGATGGTATAGCGAGGGGCAGTGACGATTTAGCGAGGGGCAATGATGGTATAGTATAACGAGGGTCAGTAATGGTACAGCGAGGGGTAGTGATGATTTAGCGAGGGGGAAATGATGGTATAGCATAACGAGGGTCAGTGATGGTATAGCGAGGGGCAGTGATGATTTAGCGAGGGGGCAATGATGGTATAGTATAACGAGGGTCAGTGATGGTTTAGCGAGGGGGCAATGATGGCATAGTATAACGAAAGTCAGTGATGGTATAGCGAGGGTCAGTGATGGTATAGCAAGGGTCAGTGATGGTATAGCGAGGGGCAGTGATGATTTAGCGAGGGGGAAATAATGGTATTGTATAACAAGGGGCAGTGATGGTAAAGCGAGGGGCAGTGATGATTTAGCGAGGGGGCAATGATGGTATAGTGTAACGAAGGGCATTGATGGTATAGCGAGGGGC
Source organism: Mizuhopecten yessoensis (assembly GCF_002113885.1). Taxonomy (NCBI): domain Eukaryota; kingdom Metazoa; phylum Mollusca; class Bivalvia; order Pectinida; family Pectinidae; genus Mizuhopecten; species Mizuhopecten yessoensis. The sequence continues at coordinate 91,894 of NW_018406933.1, forward strand.
AGTGATGGTATAGCGAGGGGCAGTGATGATTTAGCGAGTGGGCAATGATGGTATAGTATAACGAGGGTCAGTAATGGTACAGCGAGGGGCAGTGATGATTTAGCGAGGGGGAAATGATGGTATAGCATAACGAGGGGCAGTGATGGTATAGCGAGGGACAGTGATGATTTAGCGAGGGGACAATGATGGTATAGTATAACGAGGGTCAGTGATGGTTTAGCGAGGGGGCAATGATGGTATAGTAAAACGAGGGGCAGTGATGGTATAGCGAAGGGGCAGTGATGAGATCGCGAGGGACAGGGATGGTATATGTAACGAGTTGCAGTGAAGGTAAAGCGAAGGGGCAGTGATGAGATCGCGAGGGGCAATGCTAGTATAGCGAAGGGGCAGTGATAAGATCGCGAGGGACAGGGATGTCAAAACGAGGGCCAGTGATGGAATAGCGAGAGGCAGTGATGGAAAAGCGAAGGGCAGTGATTGGATAGTGAGGGACAGTGATAGTATAGCGAGGGACAGTGATGGTATAACGAGGGCCAGTGATGGTATAGCGAGGGCAGTGATGGTTTAACAAGGGGCAGTGATGGTTCAGTGAGGGCCAGTGATGGTATAACAAGGAGCAGTGATGGTATAGCGAGGGGCAGTGGTGGTATAACAAGGGGAAGTAATGGTTTAGCGAGGGACAGTGATGGTATAACGATGAGGCAGTGATGGAAATCGAGAGGCAATGACGGTATAGTAAGGGGCTGTGCTAGAAAAGCGAGGGGCAGTGATGACATAGCGAGGGGTAGTGATGGAATAGCGAGGGGTTGTGATAAGTAAGAAGTTATGATATCATAGAGAGGGGCTGTGATGGAATAGCGAGGGGTAGTGGAGGTATAGTTGGGGAATGGATATGGTGTTACAATAGGGCAAGTGATTGTTTTTGTATTAATAGGATGAAATGATGTTTAAGCGAGGAGCAGTGATGTTTAAGCGAGGGGCAGTGATGTTTAAGCGAGGTACAGTGATGTTTAAGCGAGGGCGTGGTGATGATAAAGCGAGGAGAGACGGGTAAGGGGGGGTGGGGGGAGGTCGATTGTTGAAAGGGAGTAGGAAGAGGATAAGAAAGGGTCGGGGTGTTCATTTGGAAGGGCAGTGAGGAGTCAGAGGGGATTTAGAGAGTGGGAAAGCAAAGGGTAAAAAGGGGCAGAAAGCTGGCAAGGAGTTTTTTTTAAAAATTAGAAGGGATAAAATAGCAAGCGTCAGTAAAGAGTAAAGACAGGAAAGGTAATCGGAGGAGATTCAATACTTATGAAAAGAGGGATAAAGAGAAGAAACGAGGACAGAGAGAAAGTGTGATGGAAGATTATTCTCGATAAAAATGCGTGAGCGACTTTTCGACACAAAGGGTTGAACACGGTAAACTAGGTTTTAACAAGGAGGTGTTAACATTTTTCACATGGGTATTTATATCTTTTGTGTCACGACTATTATTCAGGTTTAAAAGACGTCTGTATTTAAATAATCTTTTGTGCTACTTGCAGTAATATGACCGATAATTGTTTTATCACAAGACACGCGATAAGTTTTAATTTGATCTGCTAAGTTGATAGACAAAAATACTGATATATCAATTTACAAAGTACGGAATTTCCAGTGCCGAGTTCAGCTTTACTCCTCGGAGATAAAAGACATATCTCTAAATTTTGAAAAAAAACAGGTGCATTATTTTGTAACACGATCAGACAATGCTTCAAGAAGTATAATACAACTTCGTTACTGACGAGGTCGGGTTTTTTTCCGATTCCAAATCTCTATTTTGTTTTGTTTATCTTATCTTTTCAACTTTTAACGCATTACTTCTTAAATCTAAATGTTCACAAACAAACACAACACACATTTGATACTGAACGATGACTGTGTATAAACTTTGTATTTAAGAAGTTTTTCAATTCATATTATTGCTGGATGATGAATCGATACTAAATTATCAAAACTCAGGTTTTTACAAGGTAAACGAATTCGTTTTGAAAACACTGAAGAAAACGAAAACAACAAACAAAAATCGAAGCAAAAGCATCACTGTAGAATTTCATAAAAAGACATGCATGTGCTTATAATTCGTGCTGAGATCTTGTTTCATACATGTTTTATACGAAACCTGTAAAAAACTGTAAATTACTACAGTATGGTCCATGATAGGCACTTGATTCGAACAGAAAAGTGTTAGTTTGACGTGAAAATTACTAAATTCGATTTTTTAAGCATAAAAGTAATTTAGCGATATTACAAATATCTTCAAAGAACTCTGTCCGTTCACAAAGACATACACGAAACAACTACATGTATATATAAACAGGTAACACGTGGTTACATGTACCATTTAACTATACATTGACATCTCCCTTTGGCCCTCTCGTAAATGAATACTATTAATATTGCAGAAGATATTTTTGGATGGTATGCCTGGAGAATATCCGATGAATCTCTATGGACGCTTGAACCAATAGAGCTACGTATACATCTGGTCGTCGGCGATGCAAAATGGAAATATTGATTAAAATGACACCAGAATTCATTGCCCGTACAAGTATATGCACAGCGTAAGTTAAAATATTAGGGGTAAGATGGGTAGGTTCGTAATACCGAAAATGTGTTTTGTTTTATTAACAATGCTTGATAGAAAAAATGAAGATATTAAACCCTCAATTTAAGTCAGTCTACTAGGGTTTGAGATATTTGCAACATGCAGGTAAATTAAATTTTGTAAAATATATAATTATCTGTAGTGATCTGTACTATCTATATGACTGTTAAGATACATTAATATACCTCCTCATAATTCATGTTGAACGTCTCGACGCTTTGTTGTGTCGAATTCTAGTTTAGAGATACATTGAAAATACTGACGTTTTAATAGAAACAGGTCAAAAATAACGTATTTTTCATGCAAAATTGGCATTTATGAATAGGAATGAATTAACTAACTTACCTAATAGATGCTTCTGAACTGTAAACAACGCATTCTTGCATGCTCATATTGTTAAATTCATCTCAATGCACACTCTTTCATCAGAGGACTGGCTTCGTTCACATATTTTCTGACCGGAAGAGAGCAATCGAGTCATATGACGTCACTTCCAGCTTTGTGCATTACGTCATCATATGGCGCCAAAAATGACGGAAAATAACGACGTTTCCCGACGACGTTGGCTGTTTCATATAAGTACATTTCTTACTGCTCCTGACGTGAACCCATATAAAAGTTGAGGTTTTAGATAACCTGCATTTTTTGTTGCAGCTGGAAAGTATTGCTTAAGCTAAGAAAATAGCTTTAACTGCAGATGTTTCTCACCTTTGCATCCGTATGGAGAAAAAAATCACGGTGAAGAATTTTCGTTAAATGAAGGAAGATTCGTGAAACCGTTTAGATTGTCCACAATGCAGTACAATATTCAGTTGTGTTGGGAAAGGGCGGGGTCGGGAAATGGGGTATGTGTGTGTGTGGGGGGGNTTGAGCAAGTTGCATAAATACCGTTAGATACCGCACGATCTTTAGTGTCCCTGGAGAAAAGCCGACTTTATATAGATTATATCAATCAGATTAGGATTGATCTATAGCTTTATGTAACATGAAGAGGGTACTTACACTGTATAACACTTCTCAACCTACAATTACATACAACTGCATGTCAGCGTTTTTTGCAAAAATATTCTGATGATGTAATTTTATCTTTTAGAATTAATGGCGCCTAATTCGTCAACTATTCAAATTCATATGCTTTGCTTGCTGGGTTTCATGTTTCTCGAATAACATGACACAGTGAATTATATAATATAAATACTATTAAACCCCCACCTCCCATCCCCCACCCCTAACCCCCTCCTCGAATTTACCCTGCAACAGAGAAATTCAATCTTCATGCATATTCACTGTATAGATCGTATCACGTTAACGATGTTCTTATGCAAATTTAAAGTCTTTGTCAACTTGACAATTATCATATTATGTTCAGTGCAGGCATTATCCGTTAATAGGTTCCGTCAAAAGACGGTAATTGATTGAAGAGATTACTTAACAGTGACATGTAAGTTTAAAATATCTTAAAACTAGAACTTATACTTGCTATAATCGAACGATTTAATGATGCATTAAGTGGGGGATTTGACAAGCCACCCACTGCAACGTTTAAAGTTACTATTCATTATTTAGTCAAATGACATCTTTAAAATCCATTAGATACTGAAATATAAATATCTCCTTACATAACTTTACGTAGTTGATAATAACATGACCTGAAGCCAACGTCCAGTGTGGTCAGCTTTTCTTTTGGGAATGCTGATGATAAAAAGTTATCAAATCGAGGCATTATCGCCGTCAAAATCCAGTAATTTGGGAAATTGACTACATCACGACTGTACTGCGATGCTTCTACGTCAAAAGCGCTGCTGACACGCTGCTACTACGATTACACCTAGACCAATGCCGACCAAGCGGTCATGTCTACTACGTTGCCGCTACTGTATTGTGATGATAACAGACTCATGAAAAAAGTGCATCTATGGTCCGTTAGTCTGAAGAAATCTTGGGATTCTAGAATTTTGAAAATGATTGATGACAAAAAATTGGAATGAAATTGTAAACTCAACGTTTTCTGGTAAACACAATATTAGACGAGTGATAGAAAAACTAATCATTTCAGATACTGATGAATAGTACGAGTCTATATGGATGAAGGCAAACGAATGCAAATAACAAATACTATTCATTACGGTCAAACGGTATCGCATATCAGCTCTATGTGTCAGGCACTGGTCAGGTAAAACTCCGGACACTCATCAAATTGTTATTTACCTGTTCTGTTACCTTGGAGCCAAACACATTCTTGACAGCCTAATATAACGGTCGCTGTAATACTGTGTAACACGCATTGTGAAATTGTAATTACATATATACACAGTGTACATTATCGCATACAAGCCTTCCGTATTTTTGTCATTCCGTAATTTTGATCTACAAATGATACCAAATCGCCCAGTTGTGCGGAGAGAAGCGCACAACGGGGCGAACGATTGCTAAATCGCACAGTTGTGCGCACCATGTGTGGACGATGTGCGGACGGTGTGTGAACGATGTATGCACGGTGTGCGCACGCTATTTTTGGTGCGTTGTGCGGTCCCACAACTGAAGCTGTAGAGGGAGCGTATTGGGAGCACTGTAAAAGCGTAATCAAAACGACTCGAAATAGTTGCCGACGGTTTTTATTACGACCACAGAGATCTCACCACGATGCTATCACACTGCTTGTACGATCATGGCATTCCCACTACGTTCTTATTAAGACTTTGCCCCGCTTTGTGTGCTACGCTTATTTTGTGCACGTTCGAAATAAGCGTGGGGAGATCTAAAGCGACCTAGGAGATCCCAGCCCGACCAAACCACGCTCATAGAGTTCCTCCAACGTTTTGCCCCCGATTGGCCCCAGTTGGCCACGCCCACGGCCACGCCCACTTTACCATCTTAGTAAAAGCGGCGTCTATGCATGTGTAAATAAGAAAACATGCACAGTACCACGTACGCTGTTGATGGACAACACAGTGTCTGTGAGTTTGTATTCGCGCATAATACATTAGTGTTGTTTAAATTTACACAATACGTCGCAAGCAACAATTATAAGCATCATAACATATCAGTCAGTTTGTTTATCGGGTTACGTGAAAACCCTAAAAGTGACCTTTTTCAAGTTGAGGAATACTAGCATACATTTTCCGAAACCATAGCCTAAATACACAAGCTAATTTGTCATGCGCAAATCGCTCTGTCTGTCACCAGACCTGAATGTCTTGGTCTCCCACCCTTCACAGGTGTGTCTCCGTTATTAGCCGGGAAATATCAGCTTGTCACCCCCTAGGGAGAGATAGCCTCGTGCCGATTAGCACGTGTTCAATTGTGACCTCATTAAATATTCCCCTACCTCGGGGTGATTTTTTTCGTTGTCTGGTAAACCCTCTGCAGAGTCTCGGGTTAGACAACCAAAAAACCATCACCCCTCGGGTAGGAGGTTTTTCTGTTACACCCTCAATCGGAAAGTTATTGTGTCTCATTTTGATATACTTCTTATTGTCATTTAAGGGAAATAAACGCGGTTCACATGCACAATGTTGCTATTATGGCAAAATGAATGCTGTCGGTATACAACGGACTTAGATAACTCTAATTCCGTGGTATATCTGACTGCACTTTCGGTTTTAAGATTCATTTTAACGGGTTTGTTTGTGTCTTACGTCCTATTATCAGCTATGGTCATTTACGGATGTGCCAAATTTTGGCATCCTCGGTTCTGCAGAGTGTATACTCTCACTTTCGCTCTGTGCAGAGAGCAAACGTAAGCGTAACACCTGTAGTTTCGAGAATAGGTTAGGTGGTACAGAAGAGCAGGAGAAAAACCCGACGACCTGTCGACAGTACCTGGCAACCGTCCCACGTAGGCCTCATGATCAAATATCACGCGCCTTAATTAAGGTTAGGTTCGTCATAACACGTCGTGACTATACAACTTGGGTAATCGATAACATAGCGTTACTATGGTACAATGTACATCACAAATGTAATGATGTATTGTAATAAGGCTGTCGTTCCTTTAATCCATTTAAATCTTTTGAAATGAACGTACACAACTATCCAGGTCCTGAGTAAATTTGTCTAGAGGTATTGAATTATTTTGGTATTGAATGACGTATTTTAATGTCCCGTATTGTCCCTATTTCCGTTGTGGATGAATAGTCAAATGTAAATAAAACCCGGAGCAGTTCTCTTCATTGTAAAATATTTACATTTGCTCTGCATTGTCACACTAAAAACCTACCAAAATCTGTTTTTATTTATAAGGCCATAAATCTGAGTAATCATATGAAAACAATGTGTATGTATAAATTATATAAATAGCTTATTGATTACATGTATATATATAATGCCATACTTACACTATCTTGCAGAAGATTGATATAGGCCTAGCCTGTCATCTTATCCATTTATATATGTTAATATATATTTTAAATCAGAAAAATGATTCTTACGGACGAAGAAATATTATAAAAAGAAAAATTCTCAACAACGAGTCTTTATTACTTTCATCTCTTCTAGGAGATTCTTCAGACTCTACAAATTGTATATACATTGTAATAAAATTTATTAAAACAATGTGTATACATGTATTCTTTTTCATTCGGATGCTTCAGATTTCCCCTTAACTCAAACGTCTGAGTGATTCTGCTCATGCAACTATCTCCATAAAGAGACCACACGTGTTAAGAGACAACATTTTAGATTCTGAACCTGTAATGACAGACCACCTGCCTTAACAGACCGCGTTATGGAGTTCCAAGGACTGACCGCTTAACACAGGTTTCGCCGTATGCTCGTGCTGGCAAAGTTTCTGGAAATAAAGAATCCCCGTAATTCTATTGTAAACTTGTATTTTAATTTTGAAACGTTTTTTAGCATGACAATGGGTCATTTACGAAAAGAAATAATATCTTGTAGAACATTGCTTGGAAGGAAATACACGAATAAGGATAAAATAAACAAGAAAATCGACAACCCTGTTTTCAGAGTAAAATTGCAACGGTGCCTCACCTGGGCCGCCATTGTTTATCGCAATCCAAACGATGGGTATGGTTTGAGCAGAGTTGTGCGTTTATGAAATAAAATTGGACCTAGTAATATGATGCTGCTTTCAGGCGAGCCTTGACAAAGCTTTACAAAACGTGCATAAACATTTGCAGGTCCACCAGGATTTATTACCCGAAATTGTAACATTCAAAAATAGACAATGCCCTCGAGTTCGAACTCTTGGCCTTTTTCCACAATTCAGTGTCTCAAACGTTCCCTTGCCTAATTTTGATTCAGTTTTATCCAAAATAATATAAACGGCAGGTTTCTGTACCCCAGTGTTTTGCCTGCAACGGGAAGGAAAATGGATTTCTCTGTACAAAAATGTATCCCGTATTGGAAGGGAGGTAACTCGTGTAAGATTCATGAAACCGTTCTCATGCTCAAGCATGGATTTTGTGCTAGAGTTTTTAGATTTTTTTTAATTATAAATGAATAAAAAATCTTATGTTTATAATGCGTTAGAAGAAATTTCAAGAGACTTAAATCTGAAAACTGGTTTCAGTATTTACATTTGACTTTTTTTATTGGTTAGCGAAGATGCACTAGCCCCAGACGTTCAAATGTGGATTAGATTCATGGTCTCGTTTGGAATCTTCCCCAAAAAATATTTTAATCCATGAAAGAAGAAGCGATTTAGGGATTTGAAATCTACATCAAAAGGCACAAAATAGTGAAAAAATGTTTAAAAAATATTTCATGATTTCTAGAAAATAATTGACGTTAAAAATTTGCTGTCAATTGTCGCAAATCCATTGAACACGATTCCTCGATTCTACAGGGGTTACACTTATTCACGTGCAGAGAGCTAAACAGGGCGTAACCCCTGGAACACGTAGGATACATTTAGAATAATACATGCCTTTTTCCATATCACACCCAGTATCAACCCGAGACTGCAATATCAGCCCGAGGGCTGATATTGGTCGAGGGTTGATACTTGGTGTGATATGGAAAAGGGTGTGTTTTATTCTGTTTATTATATACTTACTAATAAAAGCTACTATCTTGTGATATTTTTTTCTTTTGAAATATTGAAAAACGAAATTTTTTCCAAAAGGGGTGTGATACGGGTTTTGCGGGCTGATACGGCGGAGGCTGATACGGGTTTTGGGGTGTGATACGGCGGAGGTTGATACGGATTTTGGGGTGTGATATGACAAGGGCTGATATGAGTTGTGTCGTACCGCATATACCAAAAACCCGTATTTATTAATAAGAATTTTTGTTAAAGTAATATTCCAAAGACGAAATTGCTCTAATTGGTCATTTATTTTCAAAACTGGTTTCTATGATGACGTGTTCCATGTTTGGTTCCCGGCAAGCTAAAATGTTTAAGTTTAGCTGACTCAACTAAATGAGCTCTATAAATAGACACATGCGCTGGCGATACCAAAGAAATATAAAAAAAAAAATATGGAAGCTAAAGGCACCTATATAATAAAATTATTGGTATTTCAGAAACTATAAATAGGAAATATCATTAAATCTCTTTCAAATTGGCCCCAAATATTTAAACTCATATTGTCGATGGCCCGTTAAAGGGACATCACGTGAAAAGCGATGTTTTTTTAATGAATGTATGTATTGTATGCACTTCCACTTATGTTACCTCGCTATCCCCATATCCATAGTCCGTTCCAAATGTCCTGTTTGACCACTTGAATTGTTCGGTAAAGCCCTGCTAAAAATTGCGCCGATAACGTCACATGACTAGCCAGTAAACGGTTTCCAAAGGGGCCCCCAGAGAGGGGCGCCAGTCAACTGCAACTTCTTACCGCACTATGAATCCAAGTAATATGATTTCTAAGTCCATATTAAAACCTATTGAACAGTAGTTATTCATCATCAGAAGTTAATTGCACACTTGCCAATATTCAGAATTTAAATATACTTAGCTTTAAACATATTTGTTGCCAATTAAATTGAACAAGGGATGGGACACAAGTTTTTACAATTTATCACAGCCTTCGCCCGTCATACATTTACAATTAAATGTGAACAATGATAATAGGCATACACATAAAGTATATATATATAAATATATATTGAATTTAGCACCGGAATGTGACATCTGTACGGGACTAAACACCTTTCTTCAACCATGGGACAAACCTGTCTGTAAAAAGGAATATTCACGAGACGAATATCCCTTTTCAAATGTTTTCATAAAGTGCATAAAGAGAAACGTTTGTGATTTTTTTTATTACATTGTACAACTCAATATCTTTGGCCTTTTTTTCTATACCAGGCATATACATTTATGTATACATTTTTCCCACTTTCACTGTCTCCATACGCTAACACTTATTAAGTCATATTAGCCATCACACACACCAAACTGTATGGCAAAACCACTACGTGTACATGTAGAATATGTGTTAAATATGGGACGTGTTGAGATACTTGATAATTATATGTTTTCAATACTTTTCATAGATTAAAGCATTCTTGTCAATGGACCCTTTTTGATGTTGAGCCAACTTTTCTTTAATCATTTCATTTTTGTCGCGCCAGAGCTGAAGCCGGGTATTCATATTAGTACTAATTTAAATCTTGTATGTAAAAACACACAAAAAATCGTTTAATTCAGCAACATAATTAGATCATACCATTTTACTGAACCCGGTTATAGCGCACGTGTCTCATTTGACCTCGATCACGAGTACCGACGGAGACAGAATAGCAGTGCAGTGGCTATCCGGCGTAATCTGTCTCTATCGGTACCCGTTAACCCTTGGCTTTCGCATAAACCACTGTAAAATTATAGAAACACAAAGTAAACTCTCTCCGATACATGCCCATTGACATATTAAAGTTAAATCTAAGTTCATCTGTGTTCAAACTCAGACAAAGATACTAGCGAGGTTAATAGTTTTAGATATTTATTCATAACATAAACAGCGTTAACCGACTATCCAGAAGAATACACCGTACTAACTGCTAGGGCAGTTATTTTCTCCTTTGAAAACTTCCCACCTGTTATAATGATTCCGTAACGTACTCCTTGCGCTATCTTTTGACCATTTGGTAACTTTGCGCTTCGTAGCTGACACGGTACAACACTTTTCTTTGGCTTACTTCACACGGCCAGTCATTTTGTTTACAAAGAAATGGTGTGCAATGCGCATGCGCTGGTAGAGGGAAATCCCTGAACAAAACGTTGGTCAGACAGATAGAAATACCGATGATTATCTTAGATTTAATCATTTTTATGAATCTATTTCAGCCAAATCCGATCGTTATTTTCCATAAGGAGTCTCACTTGATATGTTTATGTAGTATTTAAAAAAAGACACAAAAAATAGTTACTTCAGCGTGATGCCCCTTTAAACAATACATTTTTTTTCAAAAGTGTTGCATATCTGGGGCTTCTCTGTGTCCGACTTCTGTAGAGCTTGTGCAGTGGGGACCGGTAGCTGCACTAAGCACACCGCACGAAACATCTCCATCCCAGGGCCCGTTCCCTCTCGGTGTCAAGTTCAAATTCTGTAATTTTGCGTGTTTCGTCCTCAGTGACAACCAAGGGAGTGAACTCCTGCGATCCTACATGTATTGAAACAAATTTTAGTTATGCACACGTGTGTTTCACATTCATTTGACAAACTATGTCATGTTGAATATGATCACTCTCAATTACCAAAGTACCTATTTTTTTACACACTTTAAAAAGGAATACAAACATCAGACAGACTCCATGTAAAATTAGCTCTACATGATAAATAAGATAATATGACAAGCCAAGCCGAATCTACTAAAATGAGAAATGTATGAACTATCTTTCATAATGCTTCTTTAATTCTTTCACCACTGCAGACCATAATGGACTCATCCATATCAATACATGATAGAGTCTATTAAAATTACATAGGAATAAAAGGATTAAGGATCCTTGTACCGCTGCAGACAAAACACTGGAGAGTTCCACTACGGGTTCTACACAGTAACCTCCCTTCCATCTTTTCTTTTATATAACTGTAGCGCAGTTTTGCCTGAATAAATCGACTGCTGGATAACCGAACTATTCGTTTTTTGTTATTTTGCATTTTGTGCCCAAGCCTGTGATTTCTTGTTTCCGTTATGAATTAATAATAAAATTGTATTTTGCCAATTGGTTGGTAAAACATTGAAGAGACTTAAAGCCGAATAATGCTTTCGATACTTAGATTTGAATTTTTGATATTTTGGCATGATTTAACGGAGCTGCAAGAAAGTTATTTTGCGCATAAAATCCATGCTTGAGCATGAGAACGGTTTCATAAATACTGGCCCCATTCTTGACTGCCGTATTTGAACAGCAAGAACACTGTTGTTGAAAATATTTCGTTATTCCGTCTTGAATGGGTTTTTTTTCATACAAGTTTCGCAAGGTATGGGATTATTTTTAGAAATAAATTATCAAAGCTATACTTATGCCGAAAAGTTTTCCAATGAGTATTTCCAGTTTTCGGCACTGGTAAGGCGGTCATTAGAATCCCTTATAAGTAAAACGTTAATGAATATTTTATAACATGTTAAAATGGGTGGTCGGGTGGTGTTTAGAATAAGTGTGTATATGGTTGTACACGGTGTGATGACGATGTGTGTATGGTTGTACACGGTGTGCGGACAAAGTGTACACAGTGTGCGGACGAAGTGTGCATGGTTGTACACGGTGTGCGGACGATGTGTGCATGGTTGTGCACGGTGTGATGACGATTTGTGTATGGTTGTACACGGTGTGTGGATGATGTGTATATGGTTGTACACGGTGTGCGGACGATGTGTACACGGTGTGCGGACGAAGGGTGCATGGTTGTACACGGTGTGCGGACGATGTGTGTATGGTTGTACACGGTGTGCGGACAAAGTGTACACGGTGTGCGGACGAAGTGTGCACGGTGTGCGGACGAAGTGTGCATGGTTGTACACGGTGTGTGGACGATGTGTGTGTGGTTGTACACGGTGTGATGACGATGTGTGTATGGTTGTACACGGTGTGCGGACGAAGTGTACACGGTGTGCGGACGAAGTGTGCATGGTTGTACACGGTGTGCGGACGATGTGTGTGTGGTTGTACACGGTGTGTGGACGATGTGTGTATGGTTGTACACGGGGTTGGACGATGTGTGCATGGTTGTATACAGTGTGCGGACGATGTGTGTGTGGTTGTACACGGTGTGCGGACGATGTGTGCATGGTTGTACACGGAGTATGGACGATGTGTGTATGGTTGTACACGGTGTGATGACGATGTGTGTATGATTGTACACGGTGTGAGGACGATGTGTGTATGGTTGTACACGGTGTGTGGACGATGTGTGTATGGTTGTTCACGGTGTGATGACGATGTGTGTATGGTTGTACACGATGTGTGGACGATGTGTGTATGATTGTACACGGTTTTGGACGATGTGTGTATGATTGTACACGGTGCGATGACGATGTGTGTATGGTTGTACACGGTGTGTGGACGATGTGTGTATGGTTGTTCACGGTGTGATGACGATGTGTGTATGGTTGTACACGGTGTGATGACGATGTGTGTATGGTTGTACACGGTGTGTGGACGATGTGTGTATGATTGTACACGGTGTTGGACGATGTGTGTATGATTGTACACGGTGCGATGACGATGTGTGTATGATTGTACACGGTGTGATGACGATGTGTGCATGGTTGTACACGGTGTCGGACGATGTGTGTATGGTTGTACACGGTGTGATGACGATGTGTGTATGGTTGTACACGGTGTGAGGACGATGTGTGTATGATTGTACACGGTGTGATGACGATGTGTGTATGATTGTACACGGTGTGATGACGATGTGTGTATGATTGTACACGGTGTGATGACGATGTGTGTATGATTGTACACGGTGTGATGACGATGTGTGTATGATTGTACACGGTGTGATGACGATGTGTGTATGATTGTACACGGTGTGATGACGATGTGTGTATGATTGTACACGGTGTGATGACGATGTGTGTATGATTGTACACGGTGTGATGACGATGTGTGTATGATTGTACACGGTGTGATGACGATGTGTGTATGGTTGTACACGGTGTGAGGACGATGTGTGTATGATTGTACACGGTGTGATGACGATGTGTGTATGATTGTACACGGTGTGATGACGATGTGTGTATGATTGTACACGGTGTGATGACGATGTGTGTATGATTGTACACGGTGTGATGACGATGTGTGTATGATTGTACACGGTGTGATGACGATGTGTGTATGATTGTACACGGTGTGATGACGATGTGTGTATGATTGTACACGGTGTGATGACGATGTGTGTATGATTGTACACGGTGTGATGACGATGTGTGCATGGTTGTACACGGTGTCATGACGATGTGTTTGGTTGTACACGGTGTACGGACGATGTGTGTATGATTATACACGGTGTGATGACGATGTGTGTATGGTTGTACACGGTGTGTGGACGATGTGTGTATGGTTGTACACGGTGTGATGACGATGTGTGTATGATTGTACACGGTGTGATGACGATGTGTGTATGATTGTACACGGTGTGATGACGATGTGTGTATGATTGTACACGGTGTGATGACGATGTGTGTATGATTGTACACGGTGTGATGACGATGTGTGTATGATTGTACACGGTGTGATGACGATGTGTGTATGATTGTACACGGTGTGATGACGATGTGTGTATGATTGTACACGGTGTGATGACGATGTGTGTATGGTTGTACACGGTGTGAGGACGATGTGTGTATGATTGTACACGGTGTGATGACGATGTGTGTATGATTGTACACGGTGTGATGACGATGTGTGTATGATTGTACACGGTGTGATGACGATGTGTGTATGATTGTACACGGTGTGATGACGATGTGTGTATGATTGTACACGGTGTGATGACGATGTGTGTATGATTGTACACGGTGTGATGACGATGTGTGTATGATTGTACACGGTGTGATGACGATGTGTGTATGATTGTACACGGTGTGAGGACGATGTGTGTATGATTGTACACGGTGTGATGACGATGTGTGTATGGTTGTACACGGTGTGAGGACGATGTGTGTATGATTGTACACGGTGTGATGACGATGTGTGTATGGTTGTACACGGTGTGAGGACGATGTGTGTATGATTGTACACGGTGTGATGACGATGTGTGTATGATTGTACACGGTGTGATGACGATGTGTGTATGATTGTACACGGTGTGATGACGATGTGTGTATGATTGTACACGGTGTGATGACGATGTGTGTATGATTGTACACGGTGTGATGACGATGTGTGTATGATTGTACACGGTGTGATGACGATGTGTGTATGATTGTACACGGTGTGATGACGATGTGTGTATGATTGTACACGGTGTGAGGACGATGTGTGTATGATTGTACACGGTGTGATGACGATGTGTGTATGGTTGTACACGGTGTGAGGACGATGTGTGTATGATTGTACACGGTGTGATGACGATGTGTGTATGATTGTACACGGTGTGATGACGATGTGTGTATGATTGTACACGGTGTGATGACGATGTGTGTATGATTGTACACGGTGTGATGACGATGTGTGTATGATTGTACACGGTGTGATGACGATGTGTGTATGATTGTACACGGTGTGATGACGATGTGTGTATGATTGTACACGGTGTGATGACGATGTGTGTATGATTGTACACGGTGTGATGACGATGTGTGCATGGTTGTACACGGTGTCATGACGATGTGTTTGGTTGTACACGGTGTACGGACGATGTGTGTATGATTATACACGGTGTGATGACGATGTGTGTATGGTTGTACACGGTGTGTGGACGATGTGTGTATGGTTGTACACGGTGTGAGGACGATGTGTGTATGATTATACACGGTGTGATGACGATGTGTGTATGGTTGTACACGGTGTGTGGACGATGTGTGTATGGTTGTACACGGTGTGAGGACGATGTGTGTATGATTATACACGGTGTGATGACGATGTGTGTATGGTTGTACACGGTGTGTGGACGATGTGTGTATGGTTGTACACGGTGTGAGGACGATGTGTGTATGATTATACACGGTGTGATGACGATGTGTGTATGGTTGTACACGGTGTGTGGACGATGTGTGTATGGTTGTACACGGTGTGAGGACGATGTGTGTATGATTATACACGGTGTGATGACGATGTGTGTATGGTTGTACACGGTGTGTGGACGATGTGTGTATGGTTGTACACGGTGTGATGACGATGTGTGTATGATTATACACGGTATGATGACGATGTGTGTATGATTGTACACGGTGTGATGACGATGTGTGTATGGTTGTACACGGTGTTGGACGATGTGTGTATGATTGTACACGGTGTGATGACGATGTGTGTATGGTTGTACACGGTGTGTGTATGGTTGTACACGGTGTCGGACGATGTGTGCATGGTTGTACACGGTGTGATGACGATGTGTGTATGGTTGTACACGGTGTGCGGACGATGTGTGCATGGTTGTACACGGTGTGCGGACGATGTGTGCATGGTTGTACACGGTGTCATGACGATGTGTGTATGGTTGTACACGGTGTACGGACGATACGTGAATGGTTGTACACGGTGTGTGGACGATGTGTGTATGGTTGTACACGGTGTCGGACGATGTGTGTATGATTGTAAACGTTGTCGGACGATGTGTGCATGGTTGTATACAGTGTGCGGACGATTTGTGTGTGGTTGTACACGGTGTCATGACGATGTGTGTATGGTTGTACACGGTGTGATGACGATGTGTTTATGGATTTACACGATGTGCGGACGATGTGTGTATGGTTGTATACAGTGTGCGGACGATTTGTGTATGGATTTACACGATGTGCGGACGATGTGTTTATGGATTTACACGATGTGTGGACGATGTGTGTATGGATTTACACGATGTGCGGACGATGTGTGTATGGGTGTATACAGTGTGCGGACGATGTGTGTATGGGTGTATACAGTGTGCGGACGATGTTTGTATTGTTTACACGGTGTGCGGACGATGGGTGTATGGTTGTATACAGTGTACACGGTGTGATGACGATGGGTGCATGGTTGTACACGGTGTGCGGACGATGTGTGTATGGATTTACACGATGTGCGGACGATGTGTTTATGGATTTACACGGTGTGCAGACGATGTGTGTATGGTTGTATACAGTGTGCGGACGATGTGTGTATTGTTTACACGGTGTGCGGACGATGTGTGTATTGTTGTACAAGATGTGCGGACGATGTGTGTATGGTTGTATACAGTGGGCGGACGATGTGGGTATGGATTTACACGATGTGCGGACGATGTGGTTATGGATTTACACGATGTGATGTGTTTATGGATTTACACGATGTGCGGACGATGTGTGTATGGTTGTATACAGTGTGCGGACGATGTGTGTATGGTTGTACATGGTGTGTGGAAGATGTGTGTATGGTTGTACACAGTGTGCGGACGATGTGTGTATGGTTGTACACGGTGTGTGGACGATGTGTGCATGGTTGTACACGGTGTGATGACGATGTGTGTATGGTTGTACACGGTGTGTGGACGATGTGTGTATGGTTGTACACGGTGTGTGGATGATGTGTGTATGGTTATACACTGTGTGCGGACGATGTGTGTGTGGTTGTACACAGTGTAGAGACGATGTGTGTATGGTTGTACACGGTGTAGAGACGAAGTGTGTATGGTTGTACACGGGGTAGAGACGATGTGTGTATGTTTGTACACGGTGTGATGACGGTGTGCGCATAGTTGTACATGGTTTGCGAACGATGTGCGCATAGTTGTACATGGTGTAGAGACGATGTGTGTATGGTTGTACATGGTGTGTGGAAGATGTGTGTATGGTTGTACACAGTGTGCGGACGATGTGTGTATGGTTGTACACGGTGTGCGGACGATGTGTGCATGGGTGTACACGGTGTGCGGCCGATGTGTGCATGGTTGTACACGGTGTCATGACGATGTGTGTATGGTTGTACACGGTGTAGAATACACGGTGTGATGACGATGTGTGTATGATTGTACACGGTGTGATGACGATGTGTGTATGATTGTACACGGTGTGATGACGATGTGTGCATGGTTGTACACGGTGTGATGACGATGTGTTTATGGATTTACACGATGTGTGGACGATGTGTGTATGGATTTACACGATGTGCGGACGATGTGATTATGGATTTACACGGTGTGCAGACGATGTGTGTATGGTTGTATACAGTGTGCGGACGATTTGTGTGTGGTTGTACACGGTGTCATGACGATGTGTTTGGTTGTACACGGTGTACGGACGATGTGTGTATGATTATACACGGTGTGATGACGATGTGTGTATGATTATACACGGTGTGATGACGATGTGTGTATGATTATACACGGTGTGATGCCGATGTGTGTATGATTGTACACGGTGTGATGACGATGTGTGCATGGTTGTACACGGTTTCATGACGATGTGTTTGGTTGTACACGGTGTACGGACGATGTGTGTATGATTATACACGGTGTGATGCCGATGTGTGTATGATTGTACACGGTGTGATGACGATGTGTGCATGGTTGTACACGGTTTCATGACGATGTGTTTGGTTGTACACGGTGTACGGACGATGTGTGTATGATTATACACGGTGTGATGCCGATGTGTGTATGATTGTACACGGTGTGATGACGATGTGTGCATGGTTGTACACGGTGTGCGGACGATGTGTGCATGGTTGTACACGGTGTCATGACGATGTGTTTGGTTGTACACGGTTTACGGACGATGTGTGTATGATTATACACGGTGTGATGACGATGTGTGTATGGTGTACACGGTGTGCGGACGATGTGTGCATGGGTGTACACGGTGTGCGGCCGATGTGTGCATGGTTGTACACGGTGTCATGACGATGTGTTTGGTTGTACACGGTGTTGGACGATGTGTGTATGATTGTACACGGTGTGATGACGATGTGTGTATGATTGTACACGGTGTGATGACGATGTGTGCATGGTTATACATGGTGTCGGACGATGTGTGCATGGTTGTACACGGTGTCATGACGATGTGTGTATGGTTGTACACGGTGTGATGACGCGGTGTGATGACGATGTGTGCATGGTTGTACACGGTGTAGAGACGAAGTGGGTATGGTTGTACACGGTGTAGAGACGATGTCTGTATGGTTGTACACGGTGTAGAGACGATGTCTGTATGGTTGTACACGGTGTAGAGACGATGTCTGTATGGTTGTACACGGTGTAGAGACGATGTCTGTATGGTTGTACACGGTGTAGAGACGATGTGGGTATGGTTGTACACGGTGTAGAGACGATGTCTGTATGGTTGTACACGGTGTAGAGACGATGTGTGTATGGTTGTACACGGTGTTGGACGATGTGTGTATGATTGTACACGGTGTGATGACGATGTGTGCATGGTTGTACATGGTGTCGGACGATGTGTGCATGGTTGTACACGGTGTCATGACGATGTGTGTATGGTTGTACACGGTGTCGGACGATGTGTACATGGTTGTACACGGTGTGATGACGATGTGCGCATAGTTGTACATGGTTTGCTAACGATGTGCGCATAGTTGTACACGGTGTAGAGACGATGTGTGTATGGTTGTACACGGTGTTGGACGATGTGTGTATGATTGTACACGGTGTGATGACGATGTGTGCATGGTTATACATGGTGTCGGACGATGTGTGCATGGTTGTACACGGTGTGGAGACGAAGTGTGTATGGTTGTACACGGTGTGATGACGATGTGCGCATAGTTGTACATGGTTTGCGAACGATGTGTGCATGGTTGTAAACGGTGTGATGACGATGTGCGCATAGTTGTACATGGTTTGCGAACGATGTGCGCATAGTTGTACACGGTGTAGAGACGATGTGTGTATGGTTGTACACGGTGTAGAGACGATGTGTGTATGTTTGTACACGGTGTGATGACGATGTGCGTATAGTTGTACATGGTTTGCGAACGATGTGTGCATGGTTGTAAACGGTGTGCGGACGTCGGACGATGTATGTATGGTTGTACACGGTGTGCGGACGATGTGTGCTTTGTTGTGATCGGTTTAAGGACGATATGCACAAGAAGAAAACGTGTGATATAATAGCAAGCGCACAACTTTTCGATAACTATATAACGTACTTATTGACACGTGGTTGATGCATATGATGGAATGGCCTATGAATAAATTCAATTTAGTATTTAAACTGATGTCTTTTTCTCATTTAAATACATGTCATAATTCAGCCAGATCCCCATTGCTATCTATTTATCTAACAGTTATGCATGCATCGTACAGGTGTACATGAATGGGCGTTTCTATGATATTTGAAAGAGGTCCCTTACAATGTAGAATCAAATCTTTTGGACCTTTTTTTGCTAAAAAAACATAAAATAATTATATAAATATAATTACCTATATCTTAAAATCAGTTATGAATTTTAGTTTCATATATAATATAATATTTTAAGATAATACAATATTTTATTACTGGCGATAATTTAATGCATGTAGGTTCATTAACATTTGAGCGTCCGGAGAGCTTGTAGGAAGTGCAATCACCTGCTCCTTGGACTGCCCCAAAAACCTGTGATATTCTGTTTAATATTTTTAGTAATATATATGTATGTTGTACTGTAATATGTATGTCAACTGTCATGTTACATGTGATGTCTATGATATATTTCCTGAAATAAACATTATTATTATTATTAAATGCACTAATGTAACGGTTCCTGACTTGGAACATGTATATTTTATAGTTAAAGTGTCAGGGTGTTTATGTGTTTAATTAATGAATATGATAAACTGCCATATTCAATATAAGCAGATTACGATATATTTTTTTTTTTTTGAAAAGTTACGTCCTCAACAGGACCCGCCCCTGACATGTGTAGGTATACGGTCATATACAACGTTAACAAACTAGCCTCCACTGCGCACATAATCCCCTTTCATGGCCAATCATGATTACATGACCATGAAAGGGGGTGTGCCAATTGACCTGTGGTCACAAATGCTGAAAGAAAGGGGAGATAATCAATAAGTAAGTAATGATGAAGTCAATACAGTGGAAAGGATAAACTTAGTTGACACATTTAAAATAAGACACACCAAAAAATGGCAATTTCATGATTGAAAAAACAATTAAAAAAAATTACTGAGTTGGCAGCGTTATTGATTTCTTTATCACGTGAGAGAATAAGCATTTCCTGGAATGGTTTATAATCTTTAGGAGCTGTTTCTTTATACAAAATTGCACATTCAAAAATACTATGCATTGATAAAATTGTAATTCCTTAGGGATTGTTAAACCCTTACATTGTATGTATGAAAATGGTTTCAATATCCTGTACCTTTGCACATCTTGAAAATTAAACTGAAAATGTAGTCAGAAATTCAACATTGTTCCCCGTATTTTGAACAGACACTCCTTACCTTCCCCGACACTGGACCTGGATAGTAATCCTAAAACACTTGTATCCATTATGAAGGATACACCAAGACTGGGCTATTGAGAATCTTACCTGGTTATGATTAGTACTCACTCACACAGGTACATGTAAATTATCTGCAGT
Source organism: Mizuhopecten yessoensis (assembly GCF_002113885.1). Lineage (NCBI taxonomy): Eukaryota > Metazoa > Mollusca > Bivalvia > Pectinida > Pectinidae > Mizuhopecten > Mizuhopecten yessoensis. The sequence continues at coordinate 113,157 of NW_018406933.1, forward strand.
GTAGGGTAGGTAAAAAGATTATCCAGGTGAACATTTTTTACTCAACTTTTCTGTTTTGTTCGAGATGGGAAGCATGCAGTAAGCCAGTTATTGCATGATTTCTCGTCACTCGGGACTTATTACACCCTTGCTTCACTCGGGTGTAATAGATCCCTTGTTACTCGAAAACCATGCAATAATTTTAACGTAATATCCAGTTAAGTTTTGAAAACTGTATAATCACCGATGTCCTTCTATCGACGACAACAACAACAACAACAACCAACTCCATTGAGCAACCAGCCAATATATTTTTCAACTCCCTGGGGAGCATTCAGCCGGTGCTGCCAGTTCGACGCTCACAGCTAGTATTTAAACAATTCTAGCACTGCCCAGCCACGTATCCATTTACAGCTGAGTAGACTGGAACAAGCGGAGTAAAGTATCTTGCTCAGAGATACAACACGTCACCGTGCCGTGACGCGAACCCGCAACCCTTCGGTCACGAGCTCAGTTTTAACACCAGAAACAGGGACAAGTTGTGTATACAAATATATCTCTTTACTAGCCCCGAGAAACCTACAATACATGACAATACATGACAATACAATACATACATTAAACCATTGCTTTATTGTTTGTAAAGTACATTACTTCTCATAATGATGTCCCTGTATGTTCTTGCCGTGGCCGAAGTGTGTATTATGTTAACAAAGAACTGGGCATTACATTTGTATTAACACAAGGGACCTTTCATGAATAAAAGAGCGTGGATAGATAGATGACGTAACGGACTCCACACTTCTCCACAGCATGAGAACTTAAACAATAACTCAAACGAACATGAGACGATAGAAAAGGGGTAATTTGGTTATATTTCAATAAGCTTCATACTTGTCGTTTGAAAGGTAATTTTTACTCTCATTCCGGTTTTTTTCGATAGCAATGGTGGTATTACCGGAGCTAACTTGACTGGAGGCTGTTTCAGACTGTCTCAGCGGTTGCCACTCCATCAGTTTTGATTTTATTTCCGCTTAAGATGTCGTTAACGTCTTTAATTTGGTCATTTAAGGACGTGCCTCCGAGTATGCATAGGTGTCAACCTCTGAAACCTCCAATAAGGGAGGTCTCTCTCATTCCACATTTCCAATGAGGGAAAAAGTGTGTGAAATACAACTGAAACTGCTCTGCTCAATTTATCTTTCCCTTTTTATGCATCAAAAATAACTCCAAAAAGCATTCATTTGATTCAGACACACCTGTTATAATCATTACCCACACACTGCAGTAACTAGGAGATTATTTGACCACAGGATGAAGATTTTGAGTTCGTGTGAGTTTGGACTTGAATGAGGGAGTTTAAGAGGGAGATTGATAAATTTTGGTCAAAATGAGGGAGTCTCCCTCCTACTGAGGGAGGATTGACAGCTATGGACTATGTAGTGGATGCTTCATGTGTATATATGTGTTTTGGAAACAGTGTACTTGCCTCCTTGTGAAAGCGCGGATCTGATGCCGACTTTATAGTACTATCTCACTGAAATACCCTGCCGAAGACACCAAGCACAGCATTGCGCCCAGTCGCACTAAACTGACAATGGGTGCATAATTATCCTTAATTGCAACAGCTGGTTCACTCGTTGTCAGTACAATGTGACTGGGCGGGAAAATGCGTGGATTTACCGCCGTATTGCATGATAGAAAATATCACTTTAAGACGTTTCAACCAAAGTATATAAGCATATCTGGGGTCAGTATGTAAATGCATAAAAAAAGAAAATATAATCTTTTTCTATTTATAATACAAGCCGCCTCCTACCAACTTCGCTAGGGAGAAGTTCACCCATAAAAGCTGGTGACATTGATATAAATTTAAGATATCTAAATCCTCAATGCATTTTATATTTTTATACCTTTACCAATGTGAATAACTTTACTAAACAAAACAAGAAAATGTCCGTAAGACATGAAGACTCCTGTCGCCATGTGAAATTAGTTTCAGTGTTTGATATTCTTTAAATAGTTGCAACCACTTTGAACTTGATACCCTGAAATATGTTGGCCTTGACCGTGGAACCCTGAAACACAAAAACGATGCCCGAGTTATTCTGAGTATTAACATTTATCAAATTCTGTTAAGAAATGAAGTAGCTAGAGTTACATCCTGTATGACACTGAATCGGTTGAAGATTTTCTATATATATCAACCGTGACCTTGGTCTTGACCTTGTAACCCCGAAACACAGCGATGTCTAAGGTATGCTCATACTTGACCTTTATAGGAATTTGACGAGAATCCGTGAATGTTTACATGAAATCGGGACGGAACACGACGGGACGCGAAGGGACGGAACACGACAGGACGCGAAGGGACGGAACACGACGGGACGCGAAGGGACGGAACACGACGGGACGCGAAGGGCCGGAACACGACGGGACGCGAAGGGACCGGACGCGACGGGACGGTCATATACAACACTACATTTTGTATATCTAATTAAAGCGTACATATTGTATTGTTTGGCACGGGATTTTCTTTGTAAGGTTTTCTTGCTTGTTGGTTTGTGTTTTACGTCCTATTAACAGCTATGGTCATTTCAGGACATGCCAGTTTTTGGTAGTAGAGGAAAGCCGGAGTTCCCGGAGAAAAATCACCGACCTACGGTCAGTACCTGGTGACTGCCCCACACGTAGGTGTCGAACCCGCGACCCATTGGTGGAGAACTAGTGGTAGCAGGATGTCAAACGCCTTAACCAATTGGCCACCGCGGCCCCTTTGTAAGGTAAGAAGATGTAAGCATCGAAAAAAACCCACTATTTATTTGTTTATCTTAGGAAATGTATTGATTTATTCCGAGAAAAATAGTTTAACAATGTTTAACGCAGTTATCTGTCCTTGTTTGTTATCGCTTGCATGAGAAATGTCTATACCTTGCAAGATGTGTGATAAGATAAGAGAGTTATCGTTCCTGGTAGGGTTACAGACGGCTTTGAAATTGATTTTATTTCGTGGTAAGTTTAGTAATGGTATAATGATGTCCGGGCAGTCTCGGAACTGTTCAAATAATAGTGTATCTAGGTAAGTGTTGAAAGATGCGGGACGACCTTCTCCCCCTGAGAGAAAACCAGAATTTAGATAAAGTAAACAAACTGTATCAACAAACGTGTTCAACTCCAACAACCCAGGTGAAGTATAACATGGTCTGGGGTGGGTGTTGCGTTATCTGTGCTGTAGCATTCAAGTGAGGTGGCACTATAAATGATACCGTTGGAAGCACGGTCCCACTACAAACAGAACACAATACATCTCTAGCACACACACAGGCATACACACATGGGGAGATGTTAGTTAGGTGGCATAGGACTAGTAGTAAGCGCCTGATAAGACAGCTCCTGCGAATTCCTCAATATTGTATTGATTCATATATATGCTATTTCTATTTACTGTAAAGCGCTTTAGAGTGGCTTATGTTACCTAGATAGGGCGCTATATCAAATGTTGTATATTATTATAGCGAGCGCAGCAAGCTCTTTTTGTATCGTATGCGTGGTATATATATAGTTCAAGCTAAAAGCTATATATAGTAATGTGGCAGGGATAGCCTGTCCAAGTATTATGGATAGTGTAGTAATTAAATTATAATGTTTTAAGAAAGGCGGATGAATGAAGTAATATTAGTGGAGTTTAATATGTAATTATGTCTTGTTTGTTCAGGTGTACATGTATTGTGTGTTTAGTATCTTGTCTTGTTCAGTGTCATTGTCCATGTGTCAGTTGTTCAGTGCCATGTGCTTTTGTTTATGTTTTGTTCTGTAACCTGTGACCTGTTTGTGACCTGTAACCCCATACTTACCTGTTGGTCATGTGACCTTTCCTACCTGCCCATGCAATTCACCTGAGTGTAAATCAGTTCTGGCAGACAGGTTGGAGGGATTGACCATATGTAAAAGGTAGGAGTTAATATGTTCAAAATTAATGTAATTTTGAAGATACTCTTTTCATGTAATAGCTAACTGTAAAACAGATTGTATTTACTCTCCAAATTAGGATGAGATATTTTGAGTAACTAGTATAGTGTACTTTATTGATGTACTGAGTAATGTTCAGGCTATATGCTCTGTGAATATTTGGAAATTTGGAATAACTTCTTTCTATTTCTATTTTAATGATAATGTAAATATATCAGACTAAATCAATTACATACTACGATGTAACAGCTATTAATTGTTCTTGCAAGTAGTGTAAAGAGTCATTGGTTATTTGTTCAGATTCGCCTGCAGTTATATATACTGGATTATCAGGATTATGTGGGAACCCTTGTCGCATTGATAGAGTAAGTTCATTACAGTTATATATAATATAAACAATGTATATTACAAATGATATATGTTATTGGTCTAAGTAATGTGTAATATATTAGCCAGTTAAATAGGTTATAAAGTCTATTTTGTCCATGAGCATTGTTATATAAAGTCAATGAAATCAGTAAATATATTGTGAAATAAATCATAAGTATGAAATATGATTAATAATAAATGATAAATGTAATTATACAGATAATGATATGAAACCTTGTAATAGGTACAGTGTAATGTTTTAGTAACAAGGTGGTGTCTACTGCATGTTGTCTTATACGTTCGTTATTGTGTTCTTGTAGGGTGTAAGATCCTTCCAGCTAGTCTGATGTTCACAAATGGAATAATTAAAAGAATGGAAACCAAGAACGTGTTTGTTGTAACGCCTCTGCCCAAATCCCATCCCTGTTTCAGTAACACAAAACGAAACTACAATACTATGCGATCTTTTTTCTATACATCGTGCAGAACGGACTTTAAAAGTTGCGACGCTCTGATTGGTTATTAATAGATCAAAAGCTAAAAAATCACCGTGTTAAACATCTCTGTGGGAATAGAAAATATGTTTCACATCGTAACTTATTTGCGTGAACTTTGCAAACGTATTCGTTATGGTTTGAAATGTTTCTTCATTAAAACGGGTTTAAACATTTAAGTTTTCAACATTTTTGACTAATCAGTTAAGCAATAAAAATATTTGTGGTCTGAAAGTCGCCGGCTTCAAAATTTGTCACATTCTGATTGGTTGAAAAGACCGGAACAGATCAACTTCGCATGTAGTCTCGACTAATTCGCCGGGAAATAGGAACACGGGAGGGTAAAGGCCAACTCAAATGATCCACAAGAATAGCTATGGACCGAATTTTACCAGTTTTGACCTTTCACAGACAGGTATTATGTTTGACTCAAAGGTCTACCGATTTCAATGTGTTTGTCACTCTATCAGCTTCACGAAAGATAGGCCTGTGCAAGTCTAGTCACTTCAGTGCAAAGGAGAACCGGTCAGACGAAGAGATTCTTTGTTTATCAACGACAATGCTGATGAGCCGCCTGAGATACATGTATATACGCGCATGTGTGGGTTATAGTTAAGTATGCGTAGCCTACTTTGTCAGTTCGTGTCTGTGTCAGACCCTGGTCTGATTTGCTTCAAGTCAGTCACACATGCTATACTGATGGGTCACAGAACACATAATGCTGAGACCCATATCAACATAGCATTTACAGTGTATTTTAGAGGTTCAAGATGGGAAGTCGAGGAGGGGGATTCGAGATTCATTTATATATAATAAGGCGGCAATTGCTGGTAGTTTGTAATGTGTTAAGGACAATACATTGCCATGCTTTTTTAATGTACAAAATGTATTTAGACGTGTTGAAAAAAGTTTCTTTTTACAAGTTATTTAATCAGTTGTGTCTCTTCTATTTAATTACAAACAACGAAACTTGCAAAAAATGGCAAACATCGAGCATTCCAATAAGTCTCCTTAATGCATATTGTTGTATTCTTGTCATCTGACATGGAAAATGCATTAATAGCTTAATCTGAATCAATTACATTTAAATAAAATTACGTTCTTACAATAATGTAAAATTCCGGATATATTGTCCAGTCCATCTCAAAAATTATAATTAACTCAGATCCGGATATTCTGTGCTCTCCGTTTTGTATGTAGTTATGAGCCGGGAAAAATAAAAAATGGAAGCTGAAATCTGAACGCTCTCCTTTGATTTATCTACCTAACATGTGACAACCTCTCACACTGATTCCTACATGGTGGAGAATCCTCGTTTGTGTATATTTGATAAGTATGACTGGTAACTGTGCCATTAACTGTTTGAAAATACATGCATTCGTGAATCTGATGTAACATAGTACTTGACCACGTGCTTGAAAAATACGAAATGGCGGACTCCCAGGCCCGTTCTCTGTTGTTACAAGATATGAACAATGTTGACTTTACGGGCAGTCCCGTTCTCACCACTCCAAAAAGATCATCTCCCTTGCATTCAGTCCCAGATCAAGTTGAAACCGGTGATTATGAGCCATGTAGACCAAGAACCCGTGATTTTGTGCCTGGGTTCGACCATGCAGCGAACGATTCTCAATCTGCCGTGGCCCCAGTAATAGTTATTCCGGCCATGTCAACTGACAAAGCATCTCTACGGAAGTTTTCCGGGTATACCCATGAAGACGGGGATAAGTTCCTGGCCGAATTTGAAAGTTACATTACATTCAATGGCCTATATCTTGATCCGACCCCCGCCAGAAAGATTGCAGCATTCCATATGCATTTAGCGGGACCAGCCCTCGTTTGGTTTCATTCTGTTGGATCGGACACAAAGAAAGAATGGTTACTGTTAGAGACTGCTTTTCGTCGCCGCTTCATTAACAAAGACACCTTAGACCCCGGGATGATGCTGGAATCTTCCTCGTTTAATAAACTTAAACTTCAACCTGGCCAGCCAATTGAGGAATTCCACAGCATTCTTCTTGAAAAAGGTTTACGATTGAGGAAATCAGAACATGATATGGTCGCACAGTTCATTGACGGCTTACCACCTTCTTTGGCCCTTTTCGTACGAGCAACTATGTGTACAAACTTGCAGTCAGCCCTTTTATCTGCCCGCACTGGTGAAGCAGGAGGATACAGATATTCCCTCCCTGGTACTTCTGAGGTTCCAATGGTGGCAGCAGCATCTAAGACAGCTACAACCAGTAATAATGATCTTCGTCAGCAAGTGCATGATCTTCAAACTCAAGTTGGTACACTTGTGACACTTATTCGTGATATGTCAACAGAGACGAGGGGGCGTAGAACAGATACCAACGCAGCGACACCCCCTAGTATCTCGTGTTCTGACACTATGGTGTGTTTCAGATGTCGCGGTCTTGGACACAGGAAGCGTGAATGTTTGTGGTCAGGGCAAGGACAGACTGCCCCTACAGGGAACTGTCAGTTGTGTGGTCAGACGGGACATTTGGCTGCCAGCTGTATTACCCATGTCGCGAAACTTCTACCACCCCCTGTACATCCAATGTCGGGAAACTTTCTACCTCCGAGGGTAGGTCGCGCCCCTTCGGACGGGTACTAAACGGTGCGCGTCATCGGAGTCCTCCTTCATTAAGGTGGACACAGCGTCCCACTTGCAACTTTGTTGATGGAAATGAGACTGACTTACCTACTGCCCAAAGCAATGACTCGGAGCATAATAGTGACAGTGTAGACCAGTGCACTGATTCAGAACAGAGTGGTGAACACAATGTTGGCAGTGATTGCTCAATATCAAAATTTATGTATTTGCCTGTTACATTTGCTGGCAATTATAAGGTTGCCGCCTTGCTGGATACTGGTTGTTCCATCAATGTCATGTCAGAGTCTTTATATGAATCCCTACCCCATTCATGTAAATCTCCCATTCATACCTCTTCAAAATCAACTATTAAAGTTGCTGATTCTAGACATGTAGCAGTTGTTGGAACAGCTAGCATCAAAGCTCGCACTGAACAAGGGCATTGTTCTTTCACTGTATACATTTTGCCACAAACATCAAATCCATTGATTCTTGGTACAGATTTTATGACCAAATTAAATATTGTGTTGAACTTTGATCAAATGACAGTGGCCTTTTCTAAAGGTAAAATGAAAGTAAAAAACAAATATGAAATAAAGCTACAGCCCTCATCTGAATGTGTAATACAGGGCCAGCTTCCCAAGGGGTTAATGATGGGCATTCAAGGCATTTGTACAGTCAGTAAACAGGCTATCAAAAAGGGCCTATTTGTCGCTAGATCTGTCGTAACTGTGCACGGCTCCCATACAATTCCTGTCAAAGTTTTGAACCCCAGTCAAGATACCATTTTTCTACCTAGAGGCACAGTGTTGGCAGATTTTGTGACAGTTGATACTAGTCATGTTGTTGTACCTGTAAATAGTTCTGTTGTCGATTTGCATTCAGATTCTGTTGCCTATGCCCAATGTAACCAAGTAGAGGTTGATAGTTCTGCTGGTGAGGCCAGTGATTTAGTTGTGAATCAGAATGTGCATTATGAGAAGTTTTTAGCTAATTTTGACTTGAATGTACCAAATTTGTCACCCACCCAATGTCAATCATTGAACAAATGTTTGTATGATAACCATGATGTGTTTGTCACTGAAGATAATCCCTCTCTTGGGTTTACAAAGGTAACTGAGCATGTTATTCATTTGAAACCAGATTTTGTATCTAAACACCAACAACCTTATAGGTTATCACCAGACAAGAAAGATGTTCTAAGAACGCAGTTAGACAATTTATTGAGTCAGGGTATTATCATGCCTGAAGATGAAAAGGAGGAATTGCCCATAACTAGTCCAATAGTATTAGTGGCTAAGCAGAAGAAACCTGACGGTAAGGTACTCCATTCGGATCGTGAATCCCATTTATCAGCTTACCGCTTTTGCTGTGACTTTCGGTATTTAAACTCCCAAACACAGCCATTCAGATATACCATCCCCAACCTTCAGGAGCTCACTGAGTCCTTTAGCACTCGCACTCCAAATTTCATTACGTCCATTGACATGAAGTCAGGTTTCTTTCAGATGGGCATTTCCCCAGGGTCAACCAAATATACAGCATTTAATACATGTTTTGGTTCGT
>NW_018406933.1:124263-187804 GCF_002113885.1 Mizuhopecten yessoensis
TGTTGTATTCTTGTTATCTGACATGGAAAATGCATTAATAGCTTAATCTGAATCAATTACATTTAAATAAAATTACATTCTTACAATAATGTAAAATTCCGGATATATTGTCCAGTCCATCTCAAAAATTATAATTAACTCAGATCCGGATATTCTGTACTCTCCGTTTTGTATGTAGTTATGAGCCGGGAAAAATAAAAAATGGAAGCTGAAATCTGAACGCTCTCCTTTGATTTATCTACCTAACATGTGACAACCTCTCACACTGATTCCTACAATATTATATATAAATAGATGTGTGTATGTGCGGGTGTGTGTGTATGTGTGTTATGGACTGTGGTCTGAGTGTACAAACATATATATGATTTGCTAAGAAAGTGTTTTATAAGTTTTCAAATGTCATCAAATATTGTTTCTTTTTCTTTCTTATAATTATAACTTGGTTGAATGTTCTAGCCTATATGTTTGTAAGTGTATATGAGTGTGTCTTTATGAGCAATGTATTAAATGTATGCTTTCTGTCCATCTGTACCGGTTAACAGAAGACTTATATAGGCTAAGCCTCTTGTCTCATCCAATTGTTCAATTTTTTGTCCAATAAAATTTGTTGAAATATGTAAGTCCCCATTACATGTACAATGTCTTTTACCATTAACGTTATTATTTCTAATATTTGTTCTACCTTTAATTGTATCTGTATTTAATAAAGACGTTAATTGCACTGATTTTTTTGTAAACAAATGATATATGGTTATAAATGATAAATGCATACTTGCCAACCTTTTGATTTTTTTATGGGAGAGTAGACGTGTGCTCAAAATAAAATATTACAAAATATGAATAATCATAAAATATGTGCATATAAAAAACACACACTTTAGAGTGTCAAATTGCCAATCGTCTTTTTAGTTGTTCTTTATGATGAAATCATTAGGTAACAGAATAATTAAGCAAGTTTAATTACTGGCTGAAAATGGTCAATTCTAGCACGGACTTAGATAGCAATCTAATTTCGTGGTCTGACCTATGAGTCGAAAGGTGTTAAGGGGACGTAACTCACGAGATCTGGAAAAATAAGCTACATGTAGATATGATTCGTCAATCCACCAAGGAATTGGACTAGACCTGGGTCCATGACTTTGACTAATTTTTATGTGTTTCACTTTTCGAAACGTGTAAAATAATCAGTTCTTAAATATGAAAATGAAAAATTGATTAACTGATTACATGTAACGTTTTAGTCAATTTAAACTACGTGTATAATCCATTCAGATACGTGGTCACTCACAAACTCCACTTACAGGTCATTGATATATCTGGTCACACACTCTAATTATACTATAAACCACTGAGATACCTGGTCACAATCACTGGTAATAGTTCACTGAGTTACATGTACCTAGTCACGAACAGTAACAGACGCACTACCTATGGAAACTGAGATACCTGATCACAACAAATATAGTTCACTGAGATACCTTTACACAAACACTTACTATAGACCACTGAGATCCCTGGTTACAAACTCTCACTATAGACCACTGAGATAACTGGTTACAAACACTTATCATAGACCATTGAGATACCTGGTCACTAACACCTACATTAAGACTATTGATGCAACACTTCCTTAGAGATCAATCAGTCAAGATAAATATTTAAAAAAAATTATCACGTTTGTGAGGTGTTTACATAATTGAGTTGTTAGTTTGTAAACAACTTCATGACGAGCACTGCTTTAATATGTTATTTGCATTCATAGCCTTACGCATCGAGGTATACACAGGTGTGAAAGTTAAGAGTATAATTTACAAAATTATAAAATATGTAGTGTGGCAGGTTTTGACTGTATTGTATTGGAGGTAATTTAAAAGCCTTGCAGCTGTGAACACGTCAGGTTTGTTTTCAAAAGCTGAAATCATTAATATTATCTTGAACAAATATAAAAAAAATCATAACTGACGCACCCTAATAAGCTTTTAACTTTTTGATGTTTTGGTTTGATGCATCCAATAAAGTTTGTTATAGTCATGAATATGAATAACATATCTTCTGATGTCGATTACATTTTAGATTAATTTTAGAGATACAGTTCGAAGATGCTTCACGATCTGTAGATTTATTTACACACGTGTACCACGCCACCAATTGTAAAAGTTCAACTTATCATAACTCTGTCAATATTCAAATATCTAGCTGAAGTTTGGTACATAGATGTATCATAGTCATATGGATAACACAGAGGGGCTCAGTTTCAGGGTACTTGTACTTTCGGTTAATAATAAACCTATACACACCAGTAAATAACAACACTTTTTACACATCCTAAAACTTATACCCTCAATTTTTATAAGGTTTACCATTTTGATAACTAAATGTATGAGATATCTAAAATTGAAACATATTGTATGAAGGTTCTTATAATTATGGGAATTTAAGGGGTTTCCCCTGTCAACTACAGGTAAATGCAGAGATTCAACTGGGGATAATTTACTGTGATAACTTGTCATGAATAACCTGAATGTACCAGTATATGTGTGCAATCTTATTTTTGGCAATTATATTGCAGAATCATAATTATTATTAATGAAAAATTAAGGATCTTTTTATTTTACTGGTATATATCTTGGAATAAAAAAAATCATAATTAATTTTTACACATTGCAAATTGTAGTTCTGAGCCTGGCATAAACTTGGATAATACCGGTATATTAATTTCAAATGTGATAAGAAAAGCAGAAGGAGGATGTAAATATAAATGCAAAGGTTAAAACATTTTAAATATGGAAATAAATCTTGAAAGAAAAGGTTAGTTGTGCTATAATATTTCTATAGTGTAGTGGTCATCACACTCGCCACTCTTTGGTGGGAGACCCAGGTTCAAATCCTGGTGGAAATAATAGTACAACTTGAAATTATGTTAATACTACAAACATATATAGGTAAACATAAACTACTAATTATATACAACTCATTTCCGATTACTTGGTACATTTCATATGAATATATATATATATACTTGTTTATTTGTTCTTTACTGCATACAACAACAGGACATTCAAACATCTTGGTAGGCAGTGAGTATTACATTTATGATTTGTGAACTTAAGCTAGAAAATGGATTTTTTTTTTCTTTTTTTTCAAAGTCTTGGTGTTGACCTCTTGTGAATGCCTTTTGTCCATCATAGTAACCACTTCAGTTATTTTTATGCCGACGCCATAAAATGGGGGATGAGGGGCATATAGTGTTGCCCATGTCCGTCCCGTCCCAATTCAATGTAAACACCCGTCCCGTTCGTCCCGTCCCGATTCAATGTAAACACTTAGCAACTTCATTCCTTCATGGATTTTGGTCAAACTTTATGCAAAGGTCGAGTATGAGTATACTTCTGACATTGTTGTGTTGCAGGGTTCCAAGGTCAAGGCCAAGGTCACATTTGCTATATATAGAAAATCATCAACTGATTCAATTTAAACACTAAGCAACTTCATTCTTTCACGGATTTTGGTCAAACTTTATACAAAGGTCAAATATGGGTATACCTCTGACATCCTTGTGTTTCAGGGTTCCAAGGTCAAGGCCAAGGTCACTGTTGCTATATATAGAAAATCATCAACTGATCCATTTTAAACACTTAGCAACTTCATTCTCTCATGGATTTTGGTCAAACTTTATGCAAAGGTCAAGTATGAGTATACTTCGGACATTGTTGTGTTGCAGGGTTCCAAGGTCAAGGCCAAGGTCACATTTGCTATATATAGGAACTCATCAACTGATTCAATTTAAACACTTCGCAACTTAATTCAATATGTTATGGAGATGGTAATTACATACCGAAAAAACATGAATATTAAAATCAACTTATCAACTTTAAGTGTAGTACCTTGTGTGTGCATGTTTCAGGGTATCAAGATCAAAGTGGTTGTAACTTTTTATAGAACACTGAACTAATTTTACATGGCAGGGGGGCATTTATGTCTTACAGACATTTTCTAGTTTGAAGGAAAGTTCCATGGTCAAATGCAAGCCAAATTTATGAATTACATGTGGATCTAATCTGCAAGGGGTTTGAGCCCAACAGAGGTAAAATTAACTAAATTTTCAACGGTCTTCTTATTCAGGCACAGAAATGCTAGAATCAAATATTCTTCATAAATGGAATTAAGGTCCTGTAGGCCTGTTCCAAATTTATGAATATTTTACTGCCTCTGGATCATTCATTCCTTCTTGAGAAGGGGTTAATGTTTAGGCTAAAACAAATAAAAGTTTTTCATGCAACATTCCAGAGAATCTCATTTTAATTTCATGGATCAATATATACTTACAGGGTAATAACAAATGTAAGAATTTTAATGAATTTCTATGCATTTCAATGGTTATTATTCTGTCAAGAATGTGGTCAGGATCCCATGACCATAACAGGAAGAAAGTGTATGTGATCTTTGCCGGACTATTAATTAAAATGATCTTCATGGATACAAAGTAGGTGATAAAATGTTCCCTGCGGTCCACAGGAAAATGTAAGGTAAGTCATGATCAGGTTATCCAAAGCATATGTAATCTTGTTTTTGACCTTACTGTTGTTTTATATTTGGAAATAACACTTTTGGGTATATTTGTTTACTCTCAGTGGGAACAAAGTTGGTTGGAATGACTATCATGCGACTGAATTTTTATGGTATGAAAATTAAGAACCTGGCCTTTCCCTAGGGTCTATAGGGAGGGGCCAAAGAGGGAAAATTGGCTGAAATTTCAACATTCTTCTTCTTCAGATCCCGATATGCTAGAATCAAACACTCTTCATGGATGGAAAGGTCCTAAGTCGCTAGATCTGAAAATTGTTATTTCATCACTCTTGTGTCGTTCATTCCTCCACTGTATCCTTTTTTTTTTCGAAAACTGTCAGCGATATATACCGTATGTCAGACAATTATGTACCCGCCATAAATGATATCAATAATATATGTTGGTCTCTCCTAATATGAATTTCTCTCAAGGAATTCAAAAAACCTTTTTTGGATTATATAAACTTTTTTTTTTGTTTTTGTGTGATTTTTACATCACTACAACAAATAACATAATTGCTATACAACTCAGGTCCATGTATCACTTGTATAACTTGGTGAGATCACTGTTGTATATTTATCACTTCTGTTTTGTAATTGCAACGGTCCTGTTTATATCTATTGAAGCATCTGGATTCTGAAGATACTGGTACAGTGGTATCATGCTTTAGGTTCAAAATATGATCACGATATAATGCTTTCTTACATTAAAATGTAAATGATTTTTTTTTATCATTTGGTTATTCAAAAGGAATGGATATTGCAGCCATTGCTTCTACAATATTGGAATATTGAGAAATTGAATGCTGGTTTAGAATTACAAAATGGGTACCATAGCTACCTAATACTGATTGAGAATCATCTTTGAGCTAATTTTATTGCCTTTGCATGTCACCTACAGACCAGGTAAAACTTGTAAATGAAGGATGCTGTATTCATCAGTTGTTTGTTGTTTGTCTATCTGTTCTTAGAAATGACCATGCTCTTTGCAGGTCATAACCAGATTAATACACATACTAACTGTGATTGGTCCCAGGGTCCTGTCACCCCAGCATGGTGACCTTATAACATTGGAATGGTTGAAATAAGTGTCCTATAATGAAAAACCCCTACTGGCAATCCGGAGGCACGGTAGTCTAGTGGTAGGACACTGGGCTCGTGACCGAAGGGTTGCGGGTTCGAGTCACGGCACGGCACTGTGTTGCATCTTTGAGCAAGATACTTAGCTCCGCTTGTTCCAGTCTACTTAGCTGTAAATGAGTACGTGGTTGGGCAGTGCTATACTTGTAGAATGCTAACTGTGAGTGCCGAAATGGCAGCACCGGATGTATGGTCCCCAGGGAGTTGAGAACGATATTGGCTGGTTGCAAAGGTCCTATAACCATGTATAGTAATTTATGAATCACTTCAAGATGACCTACGAACCAGGTTGTAATAAAGAGGTATATATGAACCACAAATTATTATTATTATTATAGACAAATACCAAAGTTTTCCCCAGCCAGGTCTGTCACCACCGAGGAATGCACTCATGCAAGGGACAGGGCTAAGATATACAACATAGTAATACGTGAACTATAGTTTACAGGTTGATTTTGAAGAAAAAAATACAAGCCCAACTCTTATGTTTCATAGTGAACATAGACATTTTTTACTAGTTCGGGGCATCGGGCTGGGCAATTTAGGCAAACATCCATGAACTGAAAACAATTGGGAAGGGGGGCTAGGTTTGCACCCCCTCTGTCCGTCCGTCAGAAAAGTTTGTCAGGGACATATGTTTTATACTATTTCACCTGTGGTAACCAGATTTGGTGAACAACGATAGCTTTGGATGGCAGCGTGCACAGTGCAAGAATTTAGAAGGTCACTCCAGTTGTATGACCTCACAGTGACCTATGCTTTGACCTTTGACCTTTACATTTGAAAATATTTGTCCTGGGGTATATGTTATATACTATTTCACATGCAGTAACCAGATTTGGTGTGCAAGGTTTAGGTTACTGTGACATATGACTTGACCTTTGACCTTTACTTTTGAAAATGTTTGTCCGGGGCATATCTTATATCCTTTTTTACCTGGAGTAACTAGATGTGGTGTACAAGGACATCTTGGGATGTCAGAGTGTACATAATTAGGTCATTGTGATCAATTACTTGACCTTTGACCTTTGCATTTAAAAATGTTTGTCCGGGGCATATATTCTATACTATTTCACCCTGAGTAACCTGATTTGAAGGACAAGGACATCTTGGGATAGAGGAGTGAAGTAAATCACCATAACCTCACTGTGACCTATGCTTCCTGACATAAGTGTACTGTTTGTTAAAGATAGCAATTCTTACCGGTGAGGGGCTATGGATTGCATTGCAATACTTTGCCTTTTTAACAAATATTTTCTTTGCAAAGTAGATCCTATTTCTGTCATTTTGTCTTGACAAACTTTGATGCTAAAAGGGATCAGGCGATATATTGACAAAGGTGTTGAAATAATAGTAAATTAGTAACAACAAAAAGGCCTACATGAAATATCTGGCAGGTTTTCTTAATTAAGATTCTATTTTTTATAACCACCATTTATTTCTTTTTCATGTCAGAATATTTGACGCACCTTTGTCCTAAGGAGGGATTCTGTTCGTTTTGTAACCTTAAAGCCCTTAGCTGGGGCGCTGCAGGCGCCCGAGATCTACATTATCATCACAAAGATTACCGAACTATGTGCGCTCGCTTATAGGCAGTGCCTATTTCATATTATTATTATGAGTGTAAAATAATCTGCGGGGCCAGACCGGAGTCCAAACCGATGACTTTAGATTTTTTTTCTTTTTTTTTCTAAAATTTTATGACAGAAACATATATATATATATATATATACATAAAACATGTGTGTCTAAAATCGCCTCTAAATAATGTACATACTGTTCAACATATTTGATCAAGTTACAATATTCGTCATACATATATATTAACAAATAGGTATACATTCACATGTTTGATATGAAAATAAACTTCCGGATATTCTTGGCCGACTTCAGAATGTAATTCCATCGCTGAAACCGATGAGCTACCTGAGCAACGGAAGTGAGCATGCCCAGTTATTTCAAATCGGATGTTTAGGGAAAGTTATTATAACAACAACCTCGTAAACAAGGTTCTTTGTTCCGAAACGGAAAATAACAACAACGCCAACAAGTTATGGTGTCTGCTTTTAATTATGTGTTATGTCAATTTTACACGGTAGTCTATAGTGGTAGGACGCCGGGCTCGTGACCGAAGGGTTGCGGGTTCGCGTTACGGCACGGCACTGTATGTGTTGTATCTTTGAGCAAGATACTTTACTCCACTCGTTCTAGTCTACTCAGCTGTAAATGAGTACGTGGTTGGGCAGTGCTAGAATTGTTTAAATACTAGCTGTGAGCGTCGAAATGGCAGCACCGGCTGAATGCTCCCCAGGGAGTTGAAAAATATATTGGCTGGTTGCAAAGGCCCTATAACCACTGATAATAATTTTTGAACCGCTTTTAGACGAACTATATGAACTAGGTTGTGATAAAGCGGTATAAAAGAACCTCGAATTATTATTATTAGTATGATTAAAACACGTATGGGACCGATTTCCTTTCAAAACCAGTCTTTCGGAAACCAATTTAAGTGTGTTTACTTTCTTAAAATCATGTAATTGATTCTATTTATATCGTAAATGTATTTTGAAATTGGAGTTATACTCACAAATACGTGTTTTGAGTGTGTGTTAAGTCGTGATCGGACAATCTAAAGCCCTGTCTATTTTTACAACACCTTCATAATATGTGACAAAAAGTTTATATCGCACGTGTAAGAAATATGTAATTCAACTTGACGATAACAAAATAGCATGGGAGAATTAAGATAATTTCTCTTTATTGCAGAAGGAGAATATCGAGGTATCCGGGACAAAATATATGAGGCCGACGTGGGCCAGTCGTCGGGTACTGACCGCAGGTCGGTTGTTTTTCTCCGGCTACTCCGGTCATTTCTTCCAATCACGAAACACATGGCTTATTTAAATGAGCATAACCGTTATATATATAAACTTTTTTTTATTTTATAATTTATACTTATCACTCTTGTAGGTCCGGATGCTAGCGCGTTTTGGTCTTATGATAGGAGGAAACCGTAGTACCCGGAGAAAATCCACTGTTCTGGCAGGTGACCCCCATCCCATACCTTTTCACGTCCGATCGGGGAAAATAACCCCGGCCGCCTTGGTGAAAGGCAAGTGCGTTATCCACTGAGCCACCCTACCACCCTAAAGCCTAGTCGTTAAGATGACTTAAGTCCCCAACACATCATACAAAACTTAAATATCCAGTGAAACGGTTACGTGATTCCACCAGACCTGCAGTATCATCACACATTGTAATTTTATTTTTCATTCAGACACCTGAAGAAAATGCATCGACCTGCGGCTAATACCTGGCATTATTAATTCATACATGGCGGTTCACGTTCACATTAACAGCAATATAGCAATATGTGAAATACATATAAATTCAAATTAACTAATTCTCGCCCTCTCATTCATCCTTTTCTTGTCCCTCTCGTACAGACATTCTCCCTTGCCCTTTCTCTTTCTCTCCACCCATCGCCCTCTCTCTTACCCCCCCCCCCCNCTGCTCCCTCTCCGTTTTTCACCCTCTCATTTTTCCTCTTACTGTCCCTCTATCACACCTTCTCTCTCCCTCCCTCCTCCCGTCCCTCTCTCCTCAGTCATCTTTCCCCTGACCTCTTAGCATCCCTCGCACTCCCCCCTCCCTCCCCCTCCCCCCATCCTCTCCGTTTTTCCTACCCTTTCATTCATTCAATTATCTCTCCCTCATGATTCACATTGTAGATTAAAATTGATTTATCAAGTTGAAAATGATTTATGTAGAATTGGTTTTAACCATATTTGGATTGCTCAAAATGTTCAAAATGAAAGGCAGTGTTTTGGAATTGTATTCTAAACGCTTGCACGATATATTTATTCAAGAATTACGTAGTGCATTTGATAAATCTTCAAAACGTGACTATATAAACATCTTGTTGATAATTTTCAAATTCAATTTTACTGAACAAAGCCCTTAACTTCTAGTATCAAACAATCATTGAGTAAATATCGCATGCAAGCACACTGTCTTAATATTGAGTCAGGACGTTACAATGCCGTCCCAAGAGGCCAAAGAATATGTACTGTCTGTAACAAAAATGATACAGAAGATGAGATGCATTTTATACTACTTTGTCCAGCTTATTCTGAGTTAAGAAAGACAATTATTATCGACATCCTAGTGTTTATAAATTGATTGAATTATTTTCATGTAAAAATATCAAAACTTTAAGTAAACTTGGTAAATACCTATTGCATGCAACTGCCAAAAGAAAGTCCCTTGTGGGTCAGTAAAAAAAATATATGTTAAATGTGAACCATGAATTATCCTCCGCCATATTGTATATTGTACTTTATTATGAACCATGTGTGATGTAACTGTATAACCTATATGCTGTATTGCATTTGGTAAATACAAAAATTGGAACTCTCCCCGTCACACTCCCTTTCTGTGTATCCCTTGCCCCTCTCTCTTCCTCTCCCACTTGCAATATAATCAATCATTTCGATCGTTCACAATCAGAAGTATAGAGCTAGGATATAGACATGCGGCGCATGTTTCCAGGGGCATTTCAATTCCGTGTTCACGACCAGCTTGTACGAAATTGACATTTGCGTGTTGAGAGATTTATCGAATTGACTGGATAAAAGACCCCCGTTATCTAACACCGATGTTACATTCCTATGCCTGTAATCAGTATGGTATAGATTTTATATATTGTATACGTCTGTATGTCTGCTTGAATTTATATATACACTGTGCAGACTCGCTGTATATAACATTCCTTCGGTGTGAAGGAGGCAGTGCACGTGTCATTTCATGCTTGTTTACTATAGTCAACAAAGCATGCAGTAGTAATATCAACAGGCTGACTAATACACCTAATTGAACATTTCGGTTAATTTATTTCTAAAATGTACATGGAAGCATGGTATTTTTCTGTAAATTATAAGGAGTTTGATATGTTGAATACCAAGACACGCATTACTTGTTTTCAAAGTTATAATGAATAAAATATCAGCGATTTAAAAATAAACCTATAATGTTAGGTGTACATTAAGCTGACAGTGCCCTGAACAATGTCGCGCATGACTTCTGTTTTGTAATGTACAATGGAGCGAACGACATTATAAATGGCATTTAGACGAAATAATTGACTTGCTATCATATCTTTTACTGGTTGGGTGGTTGGCTTACGTGATAAAGGGTTTGTCTCACTAATTCGTCTCAACTGATTTTTACTTATATACATACATGTATGCTGACTTGTGCAAGTCTACATGCTGTTAACCATAGACCTATACAAGTCCTAAGACTTGTTTTGTTTGTGGTTTAACAGCCAGGGTCATGGGAAAAGAGTTCATTTAAGTTAAATAACCTGGTACGTATACCTTAACCATTTGCTTGGCAATAAAACATGTTTAAACTAAGACTTGGGCATGCGAAGACCGGTGCCCGCGGAGTTAACACGGAAAATAAATATATGATATTAATTTCGTTTTCGCTAGTATCCACAGAATAAAAGACACAGGATCACTCCCCTTCACACACATCCTCCGATTTCTCAAATGGCTCCGCGCACGTTAGTCGCCTCGTCCGGCACGCAGTGGGATTCAGTACGACTTTTCTTTCCCGAACCTGCACCGGACCTGAGACAGGAACAGTATCATATAGCCTAAAGGCAAGTTTAACGAAACCGTTAACCCGATAATGTAAATAAAATATCTGCAACGTACATTCCAGATTGAAGACACTTAAGCAATACTTCCTATCATTGTTATAACAAGATATCATTTCGTTTGAAAAAGAAAGCATCTCGTTAGTCGTTATAACGAGATCCTTACTCGTTATAACGAGATACTTACTCGTTATATCGAGGAACTTACTCGTTATAACGAGGTCATTAGTCGTTATAAAGATATTTTTAGTCGTTATAACGATGTACTTAGTCGTTATAACGATGTACTTCGTCGTTATAACGATGTACATAGTCGTTATAACGAGATACGTATTCGTTATAACGATGTACTTAGTCGTCATAAGGAGATACTAAGTCGTTATAACGAGATACTTACTCGTTATAACGAGGTACTTAGTACTTAGTCTTTAAATCAAGGTAATTAATCAAACGTTATAACAGACTAAATTTAGGATCTTATCTTTTCTCTTCTTTCTAAACAACTTTTTTCTTCCTAATGTCTCCCTTGACAATGCCTCACTTTTGGCCTTTAGTTGACCGTTCGCCCTGTGTGGAAGGCATAGAAGAGACTGTTAAAATAGTAGAAGTTTCTACCCTTGCTTAACGCTCAGCAATTTAGGAGTGGGATGACTGGTTCGCCCGTTGTCAGTATAATGTGACCGGGTGGGTTGTCCAGCTGGGTGTCTTCGGCAGTATGCTTCAGTGAGGTAGCACTATAGAGTCGGCATCAGTTCCGCGCTTATCGCAGCCTCCCCAAACACACACGCATACACTACACGCATGCATGCATCTTGCACACATGGGAGGCCGTTCTTAAATGACCATAGCTGTTGATAGGACGTTAAACAACACTCAACCAAACCAAACTTTGGGCGTTCTCAATCAGCCTACATACATATAAGGTACATGCACGTATATTTTTAATATTTCTATTCACGGAAAATCCCTTCTGTCATTATCGAAAAAAATACTTCGCAATTCATAAAACCGTATATTTAGCCAATTAGCTTGTATACACACCTCTGCCCGGTGTTTGATGCAGGTTTTTAAAACCATATATATGTTATGTTGATATTCGGTTTCCTTTATAAAATCTTAATATCAAATTTGTTTAAAGTTAAGATCTAGTCATGCTACCTATTTAACCGTGAGAGTACTGCTTTAAGTACAGAAAATACGTTTAAAGTCTTTAGCCATTACAAACAGCAATGTTCTGTGTGGACAAACATCTGTATGGTTCGCTCACGCTTGACCGATTAAGCTGAACTATCAGACGTAAAATACAATGTATAGATATAAATATATATACTAGCGGGTCGATTAAGCCAGAATCAGCCAGAGCCATTGTTTTAAAATCTATCTCTATAGACAAGTTAGTGCATATACACGTACCGAATTTGGAACAAGCCTTTTGCAGAGGGAGTAACGCAGGCGATACCATTGTCGACTACACGGGCAGAGTCGCCATTTAACTATATAGGCACGTGCCATTCCTTTGCTGTTTCGGTGCAAAAACACGGAAGCGAACATCATTAATATTTATAAAGGAGGCAGACACTGGAAATTACGCAATAGGTGATTTTTTTGTGCTATCAAAGATACCTGCAAAATCCACAGGCTTGTCTTGAATTCACATAGTGCAAAGGATATCTTCAACGGTACGGAACGGAAACAATTGAAGGACCTATAACACGTCCAAACGTGAAGGCAAAGTTTACGACGGGATTGCATACATTTGCAGTTTTTTTTTGTGCGGATAAGAGCTGGAATTAAACACAGCGAGGAAGAACAAACAACACGCATTCGTATCTTACAGTTAGGAGGTTTGTGCAGAATCGAATGCAGCGTAAAACATGTAATTTGGACAAGCAAGTAACACCAGAGCGTGTGTAACCCTTATGGTGTACGAGTTCCAGGTATTGAATGAACTGCATAGGTATGGAGACTCCGTGCTAGTCTAGCGATAACAGTGCCGCTATTCAGCCGCTGTAGCTGAGGCCGACTACAGAACACAGCATTAAAGACTGGGTGAGTTTACTGCAGCATACAGCTAACAGGTTGACTTGACATGTAAAACATACTTCGATACACTAACAGCGTAAAAGTCTAATCCCGGACGTCCCTTCAACGTTATCAAGTCCGCAAAAAACTGACAAACGTTGCTTAAGGAATCGAACGTGGTGCCATTCTACATACATAATACGGACTCCGATTCGTTCAACTGACAGTGTCAAGAGGCTTAAGGACCGGAAATATTACAAATACAAGTGCATATAAATACCTACTTGTATCAAACGTTGAATTGATTTGGACGAAGTATTTCTATATTTGGTGTTAAATACTGATTTTAAATTTTAAACGTAGATAACTCGTGAAACATTTATAATTATCTGAATTGTCGACGAATGCACACGTGTTGAGCGTCCAGCAGACCGTTTAAAGTTAGGTAGGATCGACATTTTGTAAACTTTCACTTCAAACGTCAATCGTTTGAAGGAAGGAAGAGACCACGGAACCCCTCGAGTTGATGCCTTTGTTTCGCGGGAAAGTGTCAAGCTATTCCGAAGGTGACCATGTCCGCCAAATCCATCATGCTTTGCTTTCAGCTGGACGAAACACTGACGTCGGATGACGGTATGTATTTGTCTTTGTTCCTTAAGATATCCATTTAAAATGATTAAATGACCTCCAGAAAGGAAACACAATGTCATGTCTATATAATTTTCATTTTACTTTAAATACAGTGAAAAACAATAGATAGAAAATATAATTATAAGCATGATCGCCATTTGTCTGCTTATAACAGACTATGATCGTTATTGTATAGCATATCTATAAAAGGAAAATGAAGGAAAACTATTTTTGAGAATGTTCGACAAAGGCAGGGGCATGTGCATGTATTTTTCAAGCTTTCATTAAACAAAAGGTTTTGATTTTGAACATTCTGAATTAAATAACGTACTTTTTAAGTGACTTAGGGATTAATTGAAATTACTAATGAAATAGGGGTAATGCTCAAATGCCCTGTCCCTTACTTTAACCCCTCCCTCCCCGGGTGCTCACAGGGAAATATAGTAAATGATATATATATATCTATATATATATATCAATAGGCGACAATGTGAGGAACTCTTTATACTGTCCCGTTATAACATACGTGGCATGTCCCTTAGTCCGTATTGCCATTAGTAGTTACTTTTGAACTCCATCTTGTCTTTCCCGCCCCAGGTTTCTATGTCCATATAGTTCCATTGCCTTTCCCGATCCCCATTTCCACATGCCCTTGCGCCCCTCCCTTTACCTATGCCGCGCTCCAATGTATAATCCTTAGCCTTATTGTTGCGAAATGTGTCGACCTTTGGTTGGCCCAAATGACCTATGATGTGATGATAGGCCGTGAAGCAAGTATTTTTAAGTTTAAGTTTAAGTTTTTTATTTCCGAATGCAAATCAGCATATAGGTTAATTGATACATAGAATACAAAACATATTTCAAATTTTCAAGATGGCGGAGGACAATTCCATATAAGCAATTATCACATAAAAAGAATACATAATTTAGCAATATTACTACACGAGGGTTTTTCTTTTGGCGGTAGCATATTTTAAATACAGACCCAATCTACGTAATGTTTTAATACTTTTACATGACAATAATTCAATTAATTTATACACACTGGGGCATCGGAAGTAATATTGCTTAATGTATGTGTTTCTCAATACAGAGTAAGCAGGACAAATAAGAATAAAATGTATCTCATCTTCTAAATCATTTTTGTCACAGGCAAAACATAATCTTTGACCTCTCGGAACCCCATTATAACGTCCAGATTCGATATTAAGGGAATGCGCCTGCATGCGATATTGACTCAACATTTTTTTGGTATTAAATGTTAAAGGCTTTACTAAATAGAATTGCATATTAAAAGTATCGACAAGATGTCTATATAAATAACATTTAGAAGATGTTTCAAACGCACCACGTAATTCCTGAATAAATACGTCATGCAGACGTTGGGTATACATTTCCACAAATTGTTTTTCATTTGGAACATATTGAACATCCCAAATATGATTAAAACCCATTCTATATAAATCATTTTTAACATGATAAACCCAGTTAAGTTTACAATTCGGCTTTTTGACATTAAGCTCAAGTAGTGCATCATAGCATGCTTTTAGTACACAGTTATTTGTATTCAAAATATTTAACCAGTATTTAATTATAGCTACTTTGCGCTTTATATGTAAGGAATAACTTCCTGTCTCAAAGTAAACCATAGAACTATTGACGGTTTTCTTAACGTTTAATAAATCTTTAAGAAAGAGAAGATGGACTTTTTCGATTTGCGGCGATAAACAATTACCCCATACCTCACATCCATAGTTCAGTATGCATGTCACATATGTATCAAACAAAGATAATTTAGTTTCAGTATTAAGGATAAAATCTTTCATTCTTCTTTTTAAAAGATAAAAAGCATTCCTGCCTTGAGATGCCAACGTGTTTTGTGCTACGGTGAATCTTCCATTATAATAAAAAACTAATCCTAGATAACAAAATTTGTCCACTATCTCAATTGACTTGCCATTAAACGTCCAGTTTTCAGTAGGTAAGATTCTTTTACTTTTTCTAAAAATTACAATTTTAGTTTTATCATAATTAACAGTTAAATTCCATTTATCAGTGTAACATTGCAGACAATCTAGCATGTGCTGAAGATTGTTAACATCTTCCGAAAACAAAACTGTGTCATCGGCATACATTAACATAAACAGATTAATCAATTGTAGTTCATAACCTTGACAATTGGAATTTAAAAACTCACTCTCCATATCATTAACGAATAATGAAAAAAGCATGGGCGATAACGATTCCCCTTGTAATAAACCGACATGTAAATCGAACATAGTAGACAATTTACCATTTAAATTTATGCAAGAACGAACATTATCATAAATAGATCTAATTACATTTAGCAGTCTGCCACTAACACCACTTTTCCAAAGTTTATACCAAAGTTTATCATGTGTTACACTATCAAAAGCTTTGCTGTAATCTACAAATACGCAATACAGCCTTTTGTTTTGTTCTAATGTATTTATTATTAAACTATGTAATGTAAAAATAGCATCCCTGGTACCAAACCCAGGTTTAAAACCAAATTGGACATCGGTAACAATATCCTCTCTTGTACTCCATTTTAATAATCTTTTATTTAACAAGGAAGTAAATAACTTAGCTAGATGACTAATTAATGTTATTCCCCTGTAATTATTCACATTGTTTTTATCCCCCTTTTTATGAAGAGGTATAATAACACCCTGCGCCCAGGACTCTGGAAAATATCCTACATGTAACATAGAATTAAATAACCTGATCAAAACAGGGGAAAAAATATCTCTATATTCAATTATGTATTCGTTAAGTAACATATCAGTACCAGCCGACTTGTCACGAGACAAACCCCTAATTACATCTGTTAATTCCTCAATGCTAAAATCCACATCTAACTCTGGATAAACACAATCAGTATTTCTATCAATCAAACTATGACCTCGACTTTCGACGATAGGTACATCAGCGAGACCTTTGAAGTATTGAAAAAAATCAGTTAACGATAAATTACCCGTATCACAGGCCTTCCGCTTAGAAAAATTACGGTAAAATTCTTTAGGATTATTCCTCTTTAACAGATCCAGCATGTTCCCTTCCATTCTCAAATAGGCTCGCTTCAACTTCCTCTCACATACTTTATACTGTTTTTTGGCTTGCGCAAGGCTTACTCTGTTTGTCAATGACCGGTCTACATTAAAACTCAATAACGCACTTTTATATCTATTATACAACAATCTACAAGTATTATCGAACCAAGGTTTATCTGGCCCTTTCTTATCTAACTTTCCAGTATGGCAAACACATGAACAGTTCGATATCTGTCTATTACGAACACAAAAGTTATCAAACAAAGTATGCGTACATTTCACAAGATTTTCTAAACATTTATCAATACTTTCCCTTGTATTAACAAGTTGATCTACTGAACTCTCAATCAAAAACCTATTATCATAAATGTGATTGGTTGCATTGCTCCCGGCCTCATCAGACCATGCTACCCTGGTTACTGTTGAAAATCTATTATCTACAGTGCAACAGTTACAATAGGCACTTTTTGACTTAAAGCAGTTTAAACATACATATATAGGTGCATGATCAGAATATTCATTAAAACGACCAACTTCAAAAGATTTGACATTTGCCATCGACAACTTATCAGCTAATACATAATCTATTACACTTGTACCATTTGAATTACAAAACGTTATTTTACCATCTGGATCACCTATAGTACGACCGTTAAGAATCTGAATTCCCGTTGACTTACACAACTGTAGCAGACTACGCCCAAAAGTGTTAATTTGTAGGTCCTCTGAGTTACGCTTTACGTCACATGGCTCCTGAGGATAAGACATAAAACCATCAAGTTGACGATGGACACTTTCGTGTAACGAGTCGATCGATATATAATCTGGTTCTCTACCAGTCCGACAGTTAAGGTCCCCTATTACAAATACTCTACCTAAGGCACTATAATGACCTATACCGTTCTCTAGTAGTTGAAAGAAGTCCTCTTCATATGCGCCGTAGAAAACTGATCCTACTGGCGGTAAATAGGTTAGAGCTATAAAGACATCTTTATTATCAGGGAAAAGCTTGCTGTCGATTTTTATCCATAAAATACTGTCCAATTGTACGGATTGTAGAGAAATAAAACCACGCAACCATGGTTTGAATAAACACACTAGACCGCCTCCTTTACACTTGGATCTGAGGACAGGTTGAAAATGCTCAAAACCATTCACCGCGAAATCGTCCGCGTCGTCCAACCAGCATTCCGAAAGGCATACAATATCTGCCTCACTAAATGATTCACAAAATGAGCTATTCTCGATCTTACTTTTCAAACCCCTCTGAACGTTCCAGCTACAAATATGAAGAGTGTGATTGACCTCCGAAGACCCCTACAGCACCGATTTGACGTTAGTCTCCTCAGACCCAGATCCCGTGGGTGTCGGAAGTGACGTACGCTGTGCCTGACCGCCATTTACACGATCACACTGCCCCCTCCTACCGTTTCCAGGAAGGGCCCAAGCAGACGCGACAGCCCGATTGCTACCCTGAGATGTTAACGCCTGAAACCTGTTTGAAGTAGACACGTTCTCAAATGAGCTACTCACGCCTGAGTTACTATGACTGTCATCCTTAGGTGTTGAGGGTTGTCGCTGCCGTTTAGCTGGCCTACCATTATAGTGTGTTGGTCTGTTCTCCGGGACCGTATTACTTTGTACGTCATTCTCCTCTCCAGTGTACAAGACCCCATCGACGTACATTTTATCTCTCACAAACTTGACCTTGTGCCTTAGCTTCCTCAGTCGCTTTGCCACAGGATAAAGTCCCCGGCGGACTTCTTCCACGGCTGCAGGGAACTGCTCGTTCACGCCGTAATGCGTACCATGTAGAAGTATTAAACATAACTATTGCGCTATTGTGTTGTCTCTTGTGCGTCCCTACCCATTTACGTCTTTGAGTCTCTGACTTTTGACCCATTCCACTCCGATGTGACCTTGGCCACCCTACCTCTTTCCGTAGCGCCTCTGTGTCCTGTCTTTCTTTGCCCTATTCCTCTAAAAACACAGTGAACATATATGAACAAGTTCTGAGTGTTGCAGTGGGACCATGCTCGACACGCCACTTAACCACCAGGGGTTACGCTTACTTTCGCTCTCTACATAAACGTAACCCTTGATGTATTGAGGATGCAATGGGACCGGACCAGTGTTTAATTCCTGGACTTCCGGTCACAATACGGTTGCCCTAACAAACTGAGCTACCTGTTCAGCGCTTGTTCCCTGTCCCTCCCCCTACTGCAGCTGCATCAAAAGTAAAATGAAGGGAAGGTTACTTTATGTATGTGAGAAAAACTACAGTTTATGTATGTGAAAAAAACTACAGAGTCTTAACTCCAGGGGGACAAGCATCGTTAAGGTTCTTTCATGTCATGGCACACTATAGTATATACAACATACCCATGTAAGTAAAATAATTTCTCTAAAGCTGAATTGTAGTTTACGCGCCCAAAATCAGATATATGTTAAAATCAAGCAGTGCAGTATGTAATTTGATAAATAAAATAATTCGAAGCTGATCGTGTTTGTAAATTTTACTTAATTTCATTCAATGCACTTTTAAAGATATGCAAATAAAAGGTTCCACGCACGTTTTTTGAATTTCAGATTTGATTTAAAAGAAATAACACTATTGAACACAAATTAAAAGCGAGTTTGTGCATGGTTGCATTAAAAGATATCCTGTTTTCGTCCGCGAACTTCTTTTTTGTTTTATTTCTTTTAAATCAAACCTGAAACTAGCGGACATAACAGGATCTCTTTTAAGGCAACCATGCACAAACATGCTTTTAATTAGTATTTAATAAATACACAACGTGAATTTGGTGTGCAATTCAAGGACCCCTTCACTGCATTGCGTTTCTTGTATGGAGAGTAATCTCCCCTTAGTTTTATTTTGGATATCACTGTTGTTGGTCCAGGGGACTTCCGTCGAACACGCCGCAAGGTCAGTTAGGGCGATACAGGTGTATACCAGTATGAAATATAGGGTTCGAATCCCGGTCAAGCTCTACTGCATGATTTCTAACACACAGAACACTGTTAATTATACTAGTATTCTGTTTATTTCATCTTAATTTCTTTTTCGATATAGTCCCAAGAAGGGATGTTTTTGTTTCCAGAAATTATTTAAGCAAAGATAGGTCAATTGGTTGAGCGTCGGTCTAGAGTCAGGAGGGTCCCGGGTTCGTACCCCGGTCTCGCCATGTATTTTTCCTCTCCTATTACAGTGGTGTCTGTGACCAACCCTTGTTTCAAACATTTTGGGTATGTTTGGCGAGGTGATACCCGAACCTGGGTTGTAAATATTTGTGTCTTCGGGGGCGAAGACTTAGAAAAAGGAGGGAGAATGTATCGGAACGGGGCTAGGTTGATCGTCGGCGACCAGACAGCTAAATATAAATTGGTTGAGTGTCCGTCTAGAGTTCGGAGGGTTCCGGGTTCGAAGCCCGGTTTGGCCGTGCTTTTTTCTTCTCCTGTTAAGAGAAAAAAATGAGTGGAGCTCTTCATTACCATTATATCTAATTTGTTGGTACGTTTTTACCTTAACTGATAAATCACATATCATGCTATTTACTGTGATTGACATAGGGATTCAATTACGTTCTATTCATAATATCAAAATTTAAATAAATTCAAAAGATTTTATAAAGCTCGGAAAGGTCTAGGGCTTGCATGCATATTTGATAACATCTTAACGACGCATGAGGTAAACTTCAATTTGCTGCTTAATTTTGTTTAAATCGTATTTTTTTACAGGAACATTTAAAATCCAATGGATTTAGTTTTTAAATTCTAATTAAAATATATATGTAATTAAACAGAAAGATTAAAATTTCATGTACTATTTCACCTTATCGAACGAACCCGGACATGACTAAATCAACTATTTAGTCTACAAAGGTGTTAACATTCTGATTTATGTGAAAAAACACTTTATTTACTTTACAAAAGTCATGATTTTTTTTGTTATGAACTTTAAAGTTAATCATTCATGCTGATCCGGATGGAAAAAAGGATATACAAAGATAGAACAGAAAGTTAAAGTGAAGGATGGCGTAGTGGCTAGCGCATTTGCTTTCCACTATCACGGGCAGGGGTTCGAAGTCGCGATGGGACGCGAAAAGGTACAATTTACATGGTTCGCCAGTATATCTTTGTATAGGGGGGCACGAGGGCAGGAGAAAGGGAATAGGAGGCGAGGGAATAACCGTAGGCAATTTAAAAGAGACAGGATAAAGGGTATTCCGTCTTTGCGTATAGCAGAGTTATCTTCTCTTGGGAGCAGGTATTGATTGTTACGTCATTGGTTTTTGCGAGAAAATTACGTCGTTTTCTCAAAAATTGATGACGTTACTCTCACAAACAAGTGACGTAACAATCAATACCTGCTCCCAAGAGAAGATAACTCTGCAATACGCAAAGACGGAATAGTCGAAGGATGAAAGGACATGGGAGAGGAATGAAGTGCAGTAAAGGCGATAGGAAGCGGGGGTAGGGTGGTACAGTAGGGTTGAGGAGGAATAAGGTCGAGGACATATAATGACTAAGGTGGGGTGCGACCAAGGATATATTTTGAGACAATCGATTGCGAACGAGCTTGGGACGTATACAATGCAGTGAATACTTTTCAAATACTATTTTAATGTTGTGTAACAGTCTTCAACTCTTTTATTTGCAGTTTTTAGAACGTATTATGCACTCTTTTATTATTACTTTGAAAGGACTACCACTAAGTAACCACTAATTACCTACAATGAAATAGGTACTGTACAGCCCCCATGTGTGTATATATCAGTTTCATATATTAAAAAATAAATAAATAACACACTGGAGAACCACCAGTGCTGTATGTGTGAAAGAAGAGGATACTGTTTGTGTGACGTAATTTTCTTAAAAAAATGACGTTTCTCTTACAAACAAATGACGTAACAATCAATACTTGATCACAAGAGCAGATAACTCTGCAATACGAATAGACGGAATAAGGTGTTAAGAGTAATTTTACACATTTTAGGGGTTAAGATCAGCTTTCGGTAAAATGTCTCCCTAATTATGGTATCTAAACACCTAAAACACGTAAATTACTCGGAACACCTTAGTTTCGGTTCAAGTATGACTGAAACAAATGTTCAAGTCCCTGTAACTGTACACGGTCAATGCCGAGCCAGAAACATCCCGGATTTGAGATCATCATATTAGATATGGTCCCTCTTGTTTAAAACAACACATTTACATATCATTACCACATTTACATATCATAACCACATTTACATATCATTACCACATTTACATATCATAACCACATTTACATATCATTACCACATTTACATATCATTACCACATTTACATATCATTACCACATTTACATATCATTACCACATTTACATATCATTACCACATTTACATATCATTACCACATTTACATATCATTACCACATTTACATATCATTACCACATTTACATATCATTACCACATTTACATATCATTACCACATTTACATATCATTACCACATTTACATATCATTACCACATTTACATATCATTACCACATTTACATATCATTACCACATTTACATATCATTACCACATTTACATATCATTACCACATTTACATATCATTACCACATTTACATATCATTACCACATTTACATATCATTACCACATTTACATATCATTACCACATTTACATATCATTACCACATTTACATATCATTACCACATTTACATATCATTACCACATTTACATATCATTACCACATTTACATATCATTACCACATTTACATATCGTTAACACATTTACATATCATTAACACATTTACATATCATTAACACATTTACATATCATTAACACATTTACATAAGTGACCACAGTCGTAGAATGTCATTGCAGCAGATGGTCAAACGAACAGAATTCGCAACAAAAAAAAAAAACCGAAATAAATGCAAATTAGTCAATCACAGGATGGAATATTGGATGCACATATCAAAGTCAAACATTTAAGTCGAGTTGATCGTTTCGTGGCCCTCTGCATTATTGAAACAGTGCACACTTATGATAGTATTAATGATATACAACATTTGATATAGCGCCCTATCTAGTTAGATTAGTCAAATAAGCTGTGTGTGTGCTGGAGATGAATTGTGTTATCAACTTGTTATGAGGTTGATAGCAAGTTTGTTAACACTGAAGCTGTGCCTGAAGCTTCAATCGAACAATATGTACGTTGATTTATATTTTGATAATTACGAGGTCAATATCTTCTATGTCAACATATGGAAATGAGGGAGACATCAGAATTTGTATACAAAGCACTACATGTACATGTATTAACATGCTTTCTAATAGCTAACACATTCAAAGTGCGTACCAACATTACAGAAGTAGACATTATGATCACAGCACAAGGCCAGTAGGTTTTTCACATATTCTCTAATATTACCCTATATTCTCCTATATATTTGGTGCGGTCCCTATGGCATGTTTTACGTCGCCAGGACATTACGTCATCTTATTGCCTCTTAACGACCCACCTAACAAAAACAGTGCACGTGCAAACTTGTGAACTGCATGTTTTTTACGTAACATGCTGTACGGCAGTGCACGCGCAAGCAAGGACAGGTGTACCTAATACACTACAGTGATCAGTACTCATACACCACAGGGGTTTGTTAACAGTATTTACACCACAGAAGTTTGTTGATGGTACAGCACAGTGGTTTGTTAACAGTACATACACCACAGGGGCTTGCTGATAGTACATTCACCACAGGGGCTTGTTGATAGCACAAACACCACAGAGACTTGTTGATAGTACATACACCACATGGGCTTATTGATAGTACATACACCACATGGGCCTGTTGTCAGTACATACACCACAGAGGCTTATTGATAGTACATACACCACAGGGCTTGTTGACAGTACATACACCACATGGGCTTATTGATAGTACATACACCACATGGGCTTATTGATAGTACATACACCACAGGGGTTTGTTGTCAGTACATACACCGCATGGGCTTGTTGTCAGTGCATACACCACATGGGCTTATTGACAGTACATACACCACATGGGCTTATTGATAGTACATCACCTCAGGGGCTTGTTGATAGGACATACACCACAGGAGCTTATTGATAGTACATACACCACAGGGACTTATTGATAGTACATACACCACATGGGCTTATTGATAGTACATACACCACATGGGCTTATTGATAGTACATACACCACATGTGCTTATTGATAGTACATACACCACAGGGGCTTATTGATAGTACATACACCACAGGAGCTTGTTGATAGTACATACACCACATGGGCTTGTTGTCAGTACATACACCACAGGGGCTTATTGATAGTACATACACCATAGGGACTTATTGACAGTACATACACCACATGGGTTTGTTGTCAGTACATACACCGCATGGGCTTGTTGTCAGTACATACACCACCGGGGCTTGTTGACAGTACATACACCACATGGGCTTATTGACAGTACATACACCACAAGGACTTATTGACAGTACATTCACCAAATCGGCTTATTGATAGTACATACACCACAAGGGACTTGTTGATAGTACATACACCATAGGGGCTTATTGATAGTACATACACCACAGGGGCTTGTTGATAGTACATACACCACATGGGCTTATTGATAGTACATACACCACAGGGATTTGTTGATAGTACATATACATACACCACAGGGGGTATTTGATACATGTAATACATATACACCACAGGGGCGTGTACATGTTACACTATATATATGTACTCAATTAGATAACACGCTATTTCTTTAAAGCAGGTATCGGTTGGATCACATGAACGTCGTGATTTGTGATAT
This sequence comes from Mizuhopecten yessoensis, assembly GCF_002113885.1. NCBI lineage: Eukaryota > Metazoa > Mollusca > Bivalvia > Pectinida > Pectinidae > Mizuhopecten > Mizuhopecten yessoensis. Next base: position 149,216 of record NW_018406933.1, read on the forward strand.
TGACTCGGTACGACTATTTAAGAAACAGCAGGCTAATATCTCTTGAAACGTCACAATAAAATTAAACATTTCACTCAAATCACTTATACAGGTTTCTGTGAATATGTGAGTATGTTAACATGTTAACAGTTATATCAACCGATGTTTCGTTTTGGTTAATATCAATTTCTTCCATCTTTATATAACTACATATCCACCTCAATAAAATTCAATATTCAGGGTAATAAACCAGATCACACAGCGTTACTATACTGGGATTAGTGACAACATTAGGTCTGCACTATCTTTAGTTTAGTTTAGTATTGTTTAACGTCCTATCAACAGCTATGGTCATTTAAGGACGGTCTCCCCTGTGTGCAAGATGCAAGCGTGTAGTGTAGTGTATGCGTGTGTGTTTTGGGAGGCAGCGATATGTTCGTGTTTGTCTCCTTGTGATAGCGCGGAACTGATGCCGACTTCATAGTGCTACCTCACTGAAACATACTGCCGAAGACACCCAACAGGACACTCCACCCGGTCACATTATACTGACAACGGGCGAACCAGTCGTCCCACTCCTAAATTGTTGAGCGTTAAGCAGGAGTAGAAACTACCATTTTCACTATCTATGCAAAACTTCTCTTAAACAAATAAAACAAAACATTTCGGTATCACAGGGATTGGTTACATACGAACGGGCGTCATAATATCAGAATATGAATTCAGTACTAATTTATATAGACTGTCACCGTTTATTGGGACAAATCCCTGTGGTCAGTATCCCTTTGCCTCTCATACCAGCCTCTTTCTCAACTGACCTCTTATATGTTTAGATACTTAATTAACAAGAATCATATAGACATCTGAAATATGTTTTTGTAATTATTTCGATTCAAAAGAATTGAGATCTGATTTGAAGCCAAGATATTTTTAAGAATATTTACAAAATCCTGTTTTGATATACTTGTTTTAAATAAGTTAAATTTGATAAAACATCGATAGGAAATACATGAAACCCTATATTCAGTAGATCATAAACATTGTAATGTATTTCTCCATTAAGGTTTGTATAGATTAGAATAACACAACTAATTTGCCCTCTTTTGTTTCACATTTAGGCTATGCTGCGAATCAAATATTTGAACCACACATGCATTAAAATCGCTAGTACTCCTGACCAAGTTTATTTTAACATAAGACCCATAATATGATACTTGAATGGTTTATTTTACAACCGGCTATGATTTGTCTGGGACAATCCTACTTTATATCTTTGAAAAATCTGTACACATATCGGCTACAAACCGGATTTGGTCGGCAAAAATCCGTACTTGTATCGGTGAAAATCAATTTCAGCCGTACACCAGTTACATGTTGGTGTTTAGCGACCCACGACAAATGGCGGGGAGATCGAGATAGAACACCGACGGGCAATCAAGCTTGATCGTAATGATATAGCTGGAGATTTAAATACTGACAATGCTCTATGGCGGCGGGAGGTGGCACTCACCCCTGTATATAATAACAAGGAAGGTACATATGTACCTGAACAATCAAGTTTCAAGTTACCGTGTTTTTTTGGTTTAGACACTCAACAATTTTTATTTCTCAAACAAATGCTTGTAGCAAAATCACATCAGATTTAAAACAATAAACTCTTCTGACGTGAGTAGTTTTAAATATTAGAACATGTATATTTAAGATAATATTTTTTTTAATAAAACCAAAAAAATCTTAATTTTTTAATTATTTTTCAAAATTCATTCAGTTCAGTCAATTAATTCGTCTGGCGTGAATAGTTTTGAATGTTAGAACGTTTTATTCATTTAATCAATCATTCCACCCCAATTCGTTTTATTCATTCAATCAATCATTCCCCTCCATTTCGTTTTATTAATTCATTCCACTCCTTTTTGTTTCTTTCATGTATTCATTCATTAATTAACTAATTAATTTATTTATTCAAACCTATTTCGTTCAATTCATTAATTGATTAATTCATTTTTAATCACATATTTATCATACGTGTATATTAAGTATTACAATGTCGAGACATCTGTCAGGTGTACTCCCCGATCAGCCAGCTAAATGCATCATATTCACCATCATCCTCGATATCCAGGGGTTACGCTCACTTTCGCTCTCTGCACCCCTGGAATAGATCATAGCAAAATTGAAGGCTCTGTGTGCCCCACCTTGTTGATGAGACAAGCAGACTAGTTCGATCCTTTGATGTACATCAAGAATCTCGCGGTCGCGTAACGGTAAAATTTGACTGACTTTGAAGTCGGTTGTCGCTCCTTTGTAATTTTCTAAGGACAGGTATCAGCCTAGCGATTGGTCAGTTCTTTTTACCTGAGACCAATCAAACAGCTATCTTTGTGCCTCTAATTTGCTATGACATATTCCAGGCCCCTAGAGTATCGAGGATGATTCACTACTGGCACTGTTGTATATATACCTAACTATGTATTATTGTAATGCGCGTTACATACAAACTCTGGTTGGCTGTACAAACGCATGGCACTTATATCGGCCTTTAAAGCCATATCATGCATATCTTTGTAATGCTTTTTGCTTTTCATCATAGAAAAGAAAAGAAAATTATCGAGGTATTTATAACGAGACACGGTGTATAGTCTAGTGGTACATATGTAGGACGCCGGGCTCTTGACCGAAGGGTTGCGGGTTCGAGTCACGTCACGGTACTGTGTTGTATCTTTGAGCAAGGTACTTTACTCCGCTTGTTCCAGTCTGCTCAGCTGTAAATGAGTACGTGGTTGGGTAGTGATATAACTGTTGAATGCTAGCTGTGAGCGCCGAAATGGCAGCACCGTCTGTATTCTTCCCTGGGTGTTGAGAAAGATATTGGCTGGTTGGAAAGGCCCTATAATTTTAACCGCTTTGGGAAGACCTCCACATAGCGGTAAATAAGAACATAAATTATTCATATTAGTGTACAGAAACGCGTGACGTAATATTGAGGTTTTCCTATATATAAACTAATGGTCAGTATATCGATGTTTTCCTATATATAAACTAATGGGTATTAAATAGAGGTTATATAAACGAAATGCATCATTTCGGGATTTTCTGTGTTTAAATGTTGCTCAGTTTGGAAAAGCTTTACTATTTAAACGAAGGTCAGTATATCGAGGTTGTATTGTATATAAACGATAGGCATTATAACGAGTTTGTGTTGTATACATGTAACTTTTTCTCGGAACGTTGCAGAAGGTATAACAGTCGCAAAGACGATGTTACAGCTGGAGGTTTGGCTAAATTGGAATTGGCTTATCGAGTTGAGAAAAAATCACTTTCAGCAATCATTGATATTTTGCTATTGTTTTCCTCATAGATGTGCTAAACAAGCTTAAGGGTGTACCGGAAATGTGTTTGTCCGGACCTGTAATTGACGTCATCACACGGAATTATGGGAAAATCCAAGGACACATGACCATGGCAATGTCCGAAGATGGAAGGTAAGTTTAATCAAAGGAACATTCTGCTGATGTGTTTTGTCTGTTGCCTTTGTCTCATGGTTTTGTAAATTAGTCCAATCCAACCGAAATGTCACAACAAATATATCTACTACAAACGAATCAGTTTTGTGGTGATGTCGAAAAAAAAATGGAATACCGGAATTCAATTGTGCAGTTGCCATTTGCATCTAATAGGTTTAAACTTGATATTAAATATGCTCCATACCGGATAATTTTGGAAGCATCTATACAAATACAATTAGACAATAATGTTGTCGGAGTTTAAGGGTGCACACTACCTGACACGTTATTCCATTTTAAGAGATTTCCGCGTGAAGGAGCGCACTAGGGTACCTGTCAAATATCTATTACAAAGGACACTTAATTTGAAAAAATACACAGGAATACTCTCATTGAGAAATAACCAGAGTCTTCTGAATTAGTAATACGTCATAATTATAAAAATAAATGAAGGGAGACAACTTTACTACAAATCGCATGTTTCACAGAGGAAAAAAAACAAGGGAGATTACTCCAACATAAATCACAGATAAAGTGTGTAATGTATCTACGGACAACCGAAATACCAAAATATATGAAATCTGATTTCAAGACAGTTTCTTAAATCAAATCAAGAATATATGAACACGTCAGCCATTAAAAAAAGAATAAATGATGACGTTTATCTTTTAGTCACGTGACGGTGAGGATGTATCCCACAGGCCTAGTGACGGTAGACGTGCAACGACTGATGGAGGGCGACTCAACACCAAACACTGCAGAAATAGCTGTGAGTATTTTGTCTCCACGGAGATATAGCTGTGAGTATTTTGTCTCCACGGAGATATAGCTGTGAGTATTTTGTCTTCATGGCAGTATAGCTGTGAGTATTTTGTCTTCATGGCGGTATAGCGGTGAGTATTTTGTCTCCAGGGCGATATAGCCATGAACATTTTGTCTCCATGGAGATATAGCTGTGAGTATTTTGTCTCCACGGATATATAGCTGTGAGTATTTTGTCTCCACGGAGATATAGCTGTGAGTATTTTGTCTCCACGGAGATATAGCTGTGAGTATTTTGTCTCCACGGAGATATAGTCGTGAATATTTTGTCTCCACTGAGATAAAGCGGTGAGTATTTTGTCTCCACGGATATATAGCCGCCAGTATTTTGTCTCCACGGATATATAGCTTTGAGTATTTTGTCTCCACTGAGATATAGCGGTGAGTATTTTGTCTCCACCGAGATATAGCCGCGAGTATTTTGTCTCCAAGGAGATATAGTCTTGAGTAATTTATCATCACGGAGATTTACCTGTGAGTATTTTGTCTCCACGGATATATAGCTGTGAGTATTTTGTCTCCACGGAGATATAGCAGTGAATATTTTGTCTCCACGGAGATATAGTCGTGAATATTTTGTCTCCACTGAGATATAGCGGTGAGTATTTTGTCTCCACCGAGATATAGCCGCGAGTATTTTGTCTCCACGGAGATATAGTCTTGAGTAATTTATCATCACGGAGATTTACCTGTGAGTATTTTTGTCTCCACAGAGATATATCGATGAGTATTTTGTCTCCACGAAGATATAGCGGTGAGTATTGTGTCTCCACGGAGATATATCTGTTAGTATTTTTGTCTCCACGGAGATATAGCAGTGAGTATGTTGTCTCCACGGAGATATAGCAGTGCGTATTTTGTCTCCACCGAGATATAACGGTGATTATTTTGTCTCCACGGATATATAGCGGTGAGTATTGCGTCTCCACGGATATATAGCTGTGAGTATTTTGTCTCAACGGAGTTATAGATGTGAGTATTTTGTCTCCTTGGAGATATAGAGGTGAGTATTTATAACCTTTGTATTGTTTGTATGCATGGTCATAATGATTGTTTTCCATGGAGATATTACGGTAAGTATTGAATTTATATTGCTATATACACTGCATGGTCATAGGTATTATGATTTCAAGGGAATATAACCTTTATATTATGTTCCCATGGAGATTTAGTCGTAAGCGTTTCGTTTTCGTGGTGCAATAGTCAGAAATATTGCGTTTCCATGGAGATGCAGTCATAGATATATTTTCTTTTAATTGATATACAGATTAAGGTATTCTGTTTCCATAAAAATACAGGCACCGGTATCGTATTTCTACCGACACATAGTCATATATATATTGTTTCGCTGGAAATACAGGATTGCTTATTATGTTTCCATCAGAATGTAGTCATAGGTTTTTTGTTTCCATGGAGATATAAATGCAGTCATTAAAATTTTGTGACAATATGGAGATAATGTCGTGGATAGTTTTTTTTCTTTTGAGATATGATACACGGTAAACGCATTGTTTGCATAACTCTTTTAAATTTCGTTGCAACGATTCATTCTTCTTGTTTTTAAACCCATTTTTAAGGTGGTGAAGAATTTAGAGGTCAAACTAAGGAAATATTTCGGGACCCAATGCAAGTTTAGTCGCAGGTAAGACACAGCGTTAATGTAAATTGTTACCTGACTCTCTATATGAAAAGTAACAAAACAAGTTTGACTATAGTCATAGTGAAAAAAGCGTAATTTATATACAACCATGAATAAGTCAAAACTATTTTCATGGAAAGCTCTGGAACTAACACACGTTTCCTTCGCAACGAACGCGCCCAAGCATTATTTGATTAAAGCGCTTTGCAGACACTGATGTCGTTTGTTTACGAGCAGACGTTTTCGAAGATGGTTGAAAATGTGTTGTGTTGCATTTTGCCATGTGTATACAAATGTAGTCCATACAGATAATTGCCAGTAACAAAACAGTTAACTAATGCCCTACGGCTTTGGAAAATAGTTCACCAGGTTGATTATTTCGAATCGATTCTCCTCGCGAAAAGAAACACCGCAAAGAATATACTGTTTTACCGGAACATTTAGAATCGGAACAGTTATTAAGTTTAAAATGTTGTCAATAGGTAAAAAAGTTACCACCAAAGTATTTCATACCATCAAAAACCAATACTGTTGTATTATAGGGAAACATTGTCAGAAGACAAAACTATGGCCTCTGAATTATCTTCATATTTTGATCCACTAGCTAACGAATTGTAATAATAAGGCATCTGGTCGCCTACAATCGCTAACCCTCCACCATTGGGTCGTTGGTTTAAGTCCTTCATATACGTTGGGAAGTCGCCATTGACCTTCCGCAGGTCAGTGGTGTTTCTCCGGGTACTCCGGTGTTCCTCCATAACCAATACATGGCTCGTCCTTAAATAACCATAGCTGTTCATAGGATGTAAAGCACAAATAAATCAAATTAAACTGCTGAATAGAATGCAGACATCTTGATGAAAATTTTCGTTTTTAAAATGAATACCGCTCCCCTATATCTAAAATCGATATTTAAAGAGATAAATAAAACTGGATTTTTGTTATTTCCGACATTTACTTCTATGGAGTAGGCTATGTTATATCGTGTATATGAAAATCAATACATAAATTCCAGTTGGAGACTTTTTCATACACATGTCTATTTGCCTCCGTGTTTTGGGAACGATCGGTTTTATATCCGCGGCAACCCTAACATTGTTAAAAATCAAAACTAATGAATTTTCAAATATGGAAATAATTCTTAAATCATTTTTTTTTTTTTTTATATATTAATTTGAAATATTTCTGATTTTTTTTCTTAGATTATAAACACTACCGTGCTAATCATAGCATGCACTTACTTGCTTACAACCATAAGTATTCAAAATATGTATTTTAATTCTTAAATTCAATAACAAAAAGTATCTACTCTATCCACAGTCGTAACACAATAGTGGACAGTGTATAGATGTCATTTTCCAGAAACTGCTATTTCTCAATCCAGACATTTACCGATCTTTGAGTTACAATATATTGCTTATGAACATACAAGAACATGTATTACTGTCAACAATATTTGCGGATGTTATAAAATATAGAATTCAATTTTTAGAAACGGTTTTCAGCCGAAAATTACATTGATTTATTAGATATTTTGGAACAGTTTTCAATATTTCAAAGTCGGCAAGTCAATTGAGCACGTAATAGGTTTTACAAAACAGAACAGTTCTATTCGCGGTGAATGCATTCAATACTTCACGAGTTCCTTTGCCGCGAACTGATGGCGTCATCGTTTGGTGTCGTATGACGTCACATTGGATGATGCACGTCATCAAACTCTATATAACTGCTAAGAGCACGCAATCAATTTGATTTGTGCTAAATCTTAACTCACATAACGAATGTTTGTAAATCGGAATTTGGCTGTTTTTTAAGGGATCGAAGTCCAATTTCATAATAGAAAATATTTGACCTCGTTAAATTAGATGTTTATGAAATTGATTGCTGTTCTGTTGGAGTTTATGGGGTGTAAACCTCAAATGGCCTTGCGACAGATTTAATTGGTATGAACTGATTTTGCAGTTTATTGAGTTTGTCTCAAGCCCTGTGTCGGTTAATACCCTATAAACATTAACACAATTGAATTCAATCCTTACGCTTACATTCAGTGCAATTTTGAAAATTGTCTGTTAATTTCTAAATAGTCTAATACCACAGAAGGTGTCGACGCATGTGACGTCATCACTCACTATATGACGTCATCTTGGTAAGATGAATAGCTCTTTTGAACTGATTACAACGTTTGAACATTATATAATGGATATATATGTTTATTTCAATTCAAAAATTCTGTAAAACCGATGGAAAACAGTTTATAAATAGGACTACTTCCCGCACTTATTTACTGACGTATTCATACGCCAAGTAGAAAGGGTATAGGACAATAAATCTCATACTCTTAAGTAGGTATAGTGAGTCCAAATTCAGTGGAAATATTTGAAGTTGGTCTCAATTTAATTTTGGAAATAATTTCTGTAGCATACATTTTGTCTGAACTAATTATACGTTTGGTCATTTTTAGTATACTGGGTCAGATCTGCCGAGGCGAGGTGTGTCCATATTTCTCGTCGGGAGAGGACCTTCTGTTCGAGTACGGCCCCTTGAAACTGGTGTGTGAGAAGGAATCAAAGTGGCAAAACATCAAAATCTACCATTCTGAAAAATTCGGGCATATGCTCTGCCTGGACGATGATCTGAGTAGGTACCTAGTAGGCTAGGACGTCCTGTAATTTGTTTTTGGGACGTCAATATTTGTCATAAAACAGAATTTGTCATACAACAAAATTTGAAAGATACTAACATACCAAATTCAAGAAATGTTTGCTAACTTTTCCAAAAAATAATCAGTTGCTAATTATGGCGCGTGGTTCCATTAATAGAACGTGAAATACTATCAGGGTCACGTGGTATTTTAAGGGTTGAGTGAGGAGCACTTTTTTAAAAAGGGGAACCCGAGGGAAAAGGCAGGATTTTATAAAAAAAGATAAAAAATAAAATGAATTGAAATAAAGATGAAAATCAACCATTGTGGTATATTTTCATTTCCACTAAAAGTTCCTCGATCAGCGTCCTTTTGAAGCTTCTTCTCTCGCCTCGATTAGCATGAGGCAACCGTTAGACTCAAACATTTTGGTGACGTTAGGCTGTTCAAAGAATCTTGTTTGCGCTGAGCACAGGGACACTTCGATATCAAATATATAAGGGAATAATTAAATTAAGGTCATAAATAACTTAATATTCAGAATGTAAATACAAGGACTAAACATATCTTTTACATTGTTTATGTCGGTATCAAATTGTCGTTCAGTCGTTATATATGAATGTAAAAATGCAACGGTGTCAAACAAGGATTAGAACCGTTTAGTTTCTATCATACTATGGCTCTAAGCAACTTTCCAATATTTACCTAGTTAACGAATTCCAGGGAGGTAACTGAGTGTATGAAAAACTACGATTTAATTCTTAAGGCAGTGCTTATATATTTATAACGTAACCAGGTGTAGACTTACAATATAAATATACAAAACAACGAAGATTTTGAACATTCATGAAGGAAGTGACAAAGAAAGAGGAAAAATAACTCTAAAATGACGGTGATTGCGGGCCGCATTCCGTTCTGTAGTTTAATAAGACCCGGGCCCGTATTTATGAAACCGTTCACATGCTTTAGCATGGGTTTTGTGCTCAAGCGTTATGTCTTATCCGGTTATCTATTAATAGAAGAATATAGTTTTGTCAATGATTTGGAAATAGATTGAAGAGCCTTATACTGTTTTCAATGTTTACGTTTGAACTGAGTTACAAGAGCGCTTGTTAGAGCACAGGGTCAATGCTTGAGTATGAACACGGTTTCATGAGTACGGGTCCTGTTTTGTTTCTAGCGCTGTTAAACCATGTATTGATATTATTGTTCCGTTGGGGCTGTGGTGATCAAATTCACCCTACGTCAATATGTAGCAACAAAACCGACGCGTACTCATGAATACAACTACGTTTCCGGTTTTCCCGACGGACATATATACGAGTCAATAAGCTATGTAGTAAGCATCTATCCTAACATGCCTAGTGGTATGAGAATATAAAATATTTATACAGCTTCCGTTGGTCAGTGTTTAAACGGGAAATCTAACCGTCATTGTCGATACACGTGCGAGGCGACGTGAGTCTCTGATACCAGCTGCCAGCCGCTTGACCTTACAAAATTGAACTTTTATTTTGTTATCAATGACTATCCTCGCGGCTGTCGTATGATGTTGAGGTACTGTCTAACTTGTCCACCACACCAGATCTGTTCTTGGTTTTCGTTTCGCTGCTCTCCGCCAGGGCTGCGCTTCGATGTATACGGAACGCAGCCCTGGCGGAGAGAAGCGAAACGAAAACGAAAAAGGCGGAGAATCGGTCTAATACCAGCTAAATGTTTTCATTCTACACATGTGTGTTCAAGATCTTCCTATCAATGTTAGGTTTTATAAAGGAAGGTTTCCTGTTTCCCCCCTCCCTCCCCTGTACTGTTCATCATAAGTAAAATCCATTCCTTGCTGTAAAACACAATGATTCCTGTCCCACTCTAGAAAAAACACCAGAAGAGATGTCCACTGTTACTTAGCGTACGAAGAGTAACCTCCCCTTAAATTTGTCTTTGGAGATACTACAGTTGTCCTGGTAGTCAAGTTGGTAAGACAGACAGTTTATATTGATCAGATATCCAGGGCCCTCCTTCATGAAGCCCATCCTCGATATCCAGGTGTTACGATCACTTTCGCTCTCTACACCCCTGGAATATGTTATATAGCAAAATTGAAGGCACGAATATACAATGCAGTTGTTTGATTGGTTTCAGGTAAAAAAATAACTGACCAATCGTTAGGCTGATACATGTACCTGCCCTTTGAAGATTTCAAAGGAGAGACGCCCGACTTCAAAGCCTTTTTAACTTTTCCGATACGCCACCGCGAGATTCTTTTGTATATATCAAAGGATTTAACTAGTCTCCTTGTCTCATCATCAAGGTGGCGCACACCGAGCCTTCCATATTGCCATGACACATTCCAGAGGTATAGAGAGCGAAAGTGAGCGTAACCCCTGGATATCAAGGATGGAAGCCGTTCTCATGTTCAAACTCAAATTCTGTGTTCAAACCCAATTTCTTGTTTCGGTGATTAATTAATAAAAAAATAGATAAAAAATTGTCAACATTTTTGGAAGAATTTGGGTGACACTTCAAGCTGCATTCTATTTGAAATGTTTGGCCTTGACTATCTGACCGTGTCACATGGCTATCTGACTGTGTCACGTGACTATCTGACTGTGTTACATGACTCTCTGACTTTGTCAAATGATTTAAGCAAGTTACAAGAATGATTTGAATCTTTGCTTGAGCAGGAGAACGGCTATTTCTGAAACCGTTCTCGTGCTCAGGCGCGGATTCTGTGCTCAGAATCACTTTCTAGTTACTCGCTTAAACATTGTTTCATGGTCATAAGTCAACACACTGTATGTATTCCAATTGAAGTTATCTCTGAATTCTTCTAAATCATGCAAACGTTGAAAATGATATTGATTTTTGACCGGAACGAGAGATTGATATTGAATACAGAATCTGAGTTTGAGCATGAATACGGGCGCAGGGCTTGAAAACAAAAGCAAGACGCACTTCCACGAAGGCAATTTACATTGGTTATTGGTACAGTAATAACACACGGTAAAACCCCACAGACCACAATTTTAATTAACAATGACGTCAGGATTTCTGCTTCCCTTTTCAGTGTTGGGAGAAAGTGACCTTATATATACTCAGACTCTCCTTGGGGTCGGGCGCAACGACTTCCGGGACAAGACGGTGCTCATCCTCGGGGGAGGGGACGGTGGACTTCTGTACGAACTACTCAAGATGGAACCACGGCACGTTCTGATGGTGGAAGTATCCTTCAAGGAATATGGCAATGTCATTTTAGTAAAATAGTATTTAACATCTTTTGATAATAAATGCTTGGTTTGTTTTGAACAACTCAATTTGCGAGCTTTCGAAAACGTCTTTTTCCTATGTCAAACTATGACAAAGAGTGTAAATGGTTGGTGTCTCGATCCTAGATCGCTGAAAGCAATTCACTAAGCCACAGAGTGCCGAATCCGTAAAGTCAACTGTCAGAAAATATCGAGACATTTCGCCAAAAAACACTGTAATACTACAGGCGGTCCAGGGGACGCGTACTATGTTCACCAATTCCGCCCCTTAGTGATAGCTAAAATGGGGTTATAAAGATGCCCCAGCTGATGGACCCCTTCGTCTCGGTTTATCGATTTCCCTTCCTTCCTAACGAAGATGGATTCTTTGCTTTCCTGATTTTCCAGTTGTTCTCCCTAGACTCCCTAAGCCTGACAAACTAAAAAGACGTTTTCGAAAGCTCGCATTTTTTTATTTTTTTTTTAAACAAACATTTATTATTCCAACCAAACTGGTGAATCTCATTCCGTGAATCCGACTCAACTCGACGTTTAACCCATGCAAAAAACCACATACATTTGAACACCACAATACCTAATTGTTCAAGCAATAAATCGCTCAAATACATAAAAATAAACAATTTTCAATTTACTAGTATCAAATATTCTAAACGATAAAATATTGAAGTACATGTAAATTAAACAATCAATAAATAAATCGACTTTGAACAGGCCGGGTTTAAAATCCGACAAAGTAAATAAAAACAACCGTTCAATTTTTTTTATTTTTTTTTAAATTTTGGATTCCTGTTTGTGTTCAAAACAAACTTTGCCTTTATTAGTCATACCAAACTCAAGAATTTTATTCCGAAAATCAATTGTATTCTAACAATAAATAAATCGATAACTCCTTAACAGTACTAAGATTGACGAGGAAGTCATTAAAGCATGTTCGACCTACATGGAGGTCGTTTGTCATGACGTCCTGGAGAAGTACGAGGGACCAAACCACAAGGTAACTAGGGACCAAACCACAAGTTAACTAGGGACCAAACCATAAGGTAACTAGGAAACAAACCACAAGGTTACTAGGGACCAAACCATAAGGTAACTAGGGACCAAACCACAAGGTAACTAGGGACCAAACCACAAGGTAACTAGGGACAAAACCACAAGGTAACTAGAGACAAAACCACAAGGTAACTAGGGACCAAACCACAAGGTAACTAGGGACAAAACCACAAGGTAACTAGGGAACAAACCACATGGTTACTAGGGACCAAACCACAAGGTAACTAGGGACAAAACCACGAGGTAACTAGGGACAAAACCACAAGGTAACTAGGGACAAAACCACGAGGTAACTAGGGACAAAACCACAAGGTAACTAGGGACCAAACCACAAGGTAACTAGGGACCAAACCACAAGTTAACTAGGGACCAAACCATAAGGTAACTAGGAACCAAACCATAAGGTAACTAGGGACCAAACCACAAGGTAACTAGGGACGAAACCACAAGGTAACTACGGACCAAACCACAGGTTAACTAGGGACCAAACCGCAAGGTAACTAGGGACCACACAACAAGGTAACTAGGAACCAAACCAAACCATAAGGTACCTAGGGACCAAACCACAGGTTAACTAGGGACCAAACCACAGGTTAACTAGGGACCAAACCAAAAGGTAACTAGGGACAAACCCACAAGGTAACTAGGGGCCAAACCACAAGGTAACAAGGAACCAAACCATAAGGCAACTAGGGACCAAACCACAAGGTAACTAGGGACCAAACCACAAGGTAACTAGGAACCAAACCATAAGGTAACTAGGGACAAAACCATAAGGTAACTAGGGACCAAACCACAAGGTAACTAGGGACTAAACCACAAGGTAACTAGGGACTAAACCACAAGGTAACTAGGGACCAAACCATAAGGTAACTAGGGACAAAACCACAAGGTAACTAGGAAACAAACCACAAGGTTACTAGGGACCAAACCATAAGGTAACTAGGGACCAAACCACAATGTTACTAGAGACCAAACCACAGGGTAACTAGGGACCAAACCACAAGGTAACTAGGGACCAAACCATAAGGTAACTATGGACCAAACCACAAGGTAACTAGAAACCCAATCACATTGTAACTGTGCAGGTATCAAAGAGACAAGGGCCACTTTCGTTTATTGCGACCCAAACGGTTGAACCAGTTGGACCTGATTTGTTCGTTTATGAAATAGGGTATAGGACATAGTAAATTGATATCGCTTTCATGCGAGCTTTAACAAGGCCTTGCAAGGCGTGCATAAACTTGTACAGGTCCGCCAGGATGTATACCCGAAATGTTACATTTAAAAACAGACAATAAATGAACAGGCCCAAGTTAAATGTGTTCAAGGTACATAAAGTTCTACGTGGTAAATCTTAGCAATCTCTACCCAGAGTTGTCGTTACTGTAAGTGGGTGTAAGAAGCGACAACTGTTGGACCAAACAACAAGGTAATCTTTCAGATACCCAACCCCGAAGGCCACACTTTAAAGACCTAATCCAAAGTTACCTCTATCGACCAATTCACTGACAATAATAAAGTATAAGGTACATAGGTAACTCTGTAGGGAACCAAACCGCAACATTACTCTGGAAGTGATGAAGCTATACAAGGTAAACCTTCATAGAACCAAACCCGAAGGTAGTACGTCATAAACCAAACCCGAAGGTAGTACGTCATAAACCAAACCCGAATGTCACTCTATGGCATCCTCGATACTCCAGGGGTTACATGTACGCTCACATTCGCTCTATGCATGCCTCGATTATGTCATAGAATATGGAGGTACGAAGATAGCTGTTTGTTTGGTCTCGGGTTAAAAAACCTGATCAATATTGGCTGGTATATGTCCTTTGAAGATTTAAGAGGAACGACATCCGACGTCAAAGCCAGTCAATTCTGCCGTTATGCGACCGCGAGATTATTTTGATGTACATCAAAAGATCACACTAGTCTTCTTGTCTCATCCACAAGGTGGCGCACACTGAGCCTTCAATTTTGTTTGTATTGACATATTCCAGGGGTGCAGAGAGCGTAAGTGATAGTAAACTCTGGAGTAACAAAACAACTGGTAACTAACTCTCTAGGAACGAATTATTCTGTGTTCAGTGTAAAGATAAACGTGATTTCAGTGATCAATCTAGAAACTTACATCTGTTTCTGATTTTAAAGAAGATGATGTTTTAGATATATTAGTTGAAATAAAATTCTGTCTTTTTCGCAGATTCACATAGGAGACTGTATGGACGTGCTGAAGGAGAGCATGGCGAGTGGACGGAAGTTTGATTACGTCATCAATGACCTCACAGAGTTTTTAGTCGGCACTGAAAACTGTAAGTTACCTTTCATACACGTAGATATGAGTTAAACGAACTGTCTTGTGTACATTACGTCAAGCAGTTCATATCCGTATACAATAAACAATCCGTATATTTTCGTTCTAAATATTCCGGCATCGCTCACTTATCTAAATGCGCTTCTGGTATATACCGTGTTATTTGTGTAGACGAAACAATTTTCCAGAAATCATATTCATTTGAACTATTGATTGTAAGCTATTACAGACCATGGACCGGTTTTTTTGTTACCAAAAGTGCGTTGCGTTTGCTTTTAAACGGACAAGAAAAACGATGCAGTGTCCGCATCTGTGTTATGTTAAACAGACTGACAAGCGTCTCAAAAACAAAACAAATGACGTCATAAGTAAAACGTGTGATATTTTTCACATTTTTTTGGCTGTTAACGCTATCTTCATAATATTCCGTCTTTTCGTATTGCAGAGTTATCTCCTCTTGTTAGCAGGTATTGATTGTTACGTCATTTGTTACTGAGAGTAACGTCATCAATTTTTGAGAAAACGACGTAATTTTCTCACACAAACCAATGACGTAACAATCAATACCTGCTCACAAGAGAAGATAACTCTGCAATACGCAAAGACGGAATAGTGGACATGAAATGAAAATGAGGCTGCATACATGTGCATTCTATTTTTTCTGTAATGGTCCGAGTGGTTGTACCACCTAATTCTGTGGAGTTTATAGTGTCGTTCAACGCTTGATCACTTGTAATTATCTGGACATGAAATGAAAATGAGGCTGCATACATGTGCATTCTGTTTTTCTGTAATGGTCCGAGTGGTTGTTCCGTCTTATTCTATGGAGTTTGTAGTTTGAACGAGACTATAGAGTTTGCTGTGCTACAGTATATACGAGTAATGATATATTCTAATTCCGTGTATGAACACTGACTTTTAGATTATATTGATTTGGTCTATATTTAGCTAGTTTGTTTTCATAGTACAACGAGTGTATTTTGATCCTACACAGGTTATAAGAATAATACTTTAACATGACTTCCGACTGATTCAAAAATATTTGCGATCTCTGCTTAGATATAATTGATTTAAAATGTATTTTATTTCGAAAATACAAATGGGATCAGACACAATTTAAACATTTAAAATTCGTCTTCTCCCCTAAGATAGGAATATTATAAGTTATGAATTTTACGCTGAATATTGATAGTGGGAGGTACGTCTTCAATGCTGAATCATTTGTTTAAAATTGACAATTATCAAATCAGTGCGCATTATCGTTGATTTAACACGTTAAATTTGTAATGAATCGTCATGACTGGTTTTAATGCCAGACCATTATAAAAAAATAAAACAACTATACATTTGCTTTGTTCCCCATTGTGGCCGTGAAACGGTAAAAGATAACAGTGAACTTAACTCGCCTTACTTTCAACATATAAATCGACTACGCTATGTTGACGGTCTCGTTCCTTATTTATCGACTACATTTGCGCTCCTTATTTATCGACTATATTTGCCAAACACTCCATTGTCCCACACATCTGGGTGATTTTTTTTTTGATAATTTTTTCCTGAAAAGAAATCCATACATTGCGTAACGTTCATGGTAAACAATAAAGATGAGATAAATGGAGTATAATAATCAACAGTGTGTTTTGTGTAAAAAAAAATGTAGGTGCTTGACCTCGATTATAACTCCGGATTTCAAACTGTTTTACTATATCTCAAACGTGTTGGGCTACCTGGTCTTAGCCCATATATCCAAACGGAAGTTAAAGGGAGGCTACTGTGTATACGAAAAACCACAGTGCAGCGGGTCAGGGATCTTTTACGTGTTACATTAAAAGTTTAGTTTAAACATATGTAGGTGCCAATTATTGCCAAAATTAGACAAGGGATTAGGCACAAGTTATAAAAACTTATCAACGCCTTCTCCCAATATACATTTGAAATGACATTACAATAATGACAATAAATATATACAATTGTTATTACAATTTGAACTGAAAATCTCTTGCTGGATTTAATAAAGTTTTGCACAGATCTAAAAATGTTTGAGTTTAAGGTCCACGGAAAATTGTGAATTGCCAAACAAAAGAATTTCTAAATTTAACGCAACATTCAAATTAATCAAATTTTGAACCAAAATACGTCTTTCGTTTGTAAAAAGTTGACATTCCTTAAAATAGTAAAAGACATTCTCACAAGGATGACCACAATTACAAGATGCACTCTCAACAAGGTTAACTCTAAAAAGGTCATAATTAAGGGAACTGCACTGGTGTCGGAGCTTAGTATGCAAGATATTAAGTTTCCGATTTCCGATTTTAAAGTAAATAGGTGGACTTGACTGAATATTTGATGTTAAACAGGATTTGAATGAATTAATACAGGGTAGGGATCGAACCGAATTGTCAAAGTTATTCGAATAGTGAAGAGTAGAAGGTAGAAAAGAAGAGTTAGTAAGAGATAATCTGAAAGGAGGAATCCTATAGTTATTATTGTTACGTAAAACGTAACGATTATTTTCTCCAGATAACAAGATGATTGAAGTAATCAGGAGTTAAAAGTGAAACATACTCGTCCAATTGTCTCACTTAAGATATAAAAAAATCGTCTCCTGCGTGAGCTATCTTCACCTTCTCGTCCCTAATTTATCGCCTATATGTGACAGACACTCCCATTGTTCATTATATATATGTGACTAACACACGTAAATATAACAGTAAAACATACTCGCCTAATTCCCTACCTTTAAATTATATTAAAAAGCGTCTGCTTCATGTTTTATGCTCACCATCTCGTCCTTGAGTTACCGACTTTATTTGTCAGACACTATTTCTATTCAATATATTTATTGACTAATTAAACCTGACACCTTCAACCTTCCATACCGTACACTGCCACCCAGGCTAGCATATCCGATAACGCGTACTTTGATGGATTTGACGACAGCTTGAGTTACACAGATCAAGGCATCGGATGAGGGGAATTTGAAGCAGCACTGTTGGCATCAAGGGAGAAATCATAACCAGCGCGATGTAAATAAACCAATACCGCCGCTCAATGGCTGTGGTGTAAAAGTAACTAGTCTCAAGACACACCATGTGTCAGTTAATATAACAAGTAAACACATCTCCCTAAGAAGTCGCTATTTAAACGGTTTTTATTTCTGTGTAGTGTGGCTATATCAATACTATTTAAGATAAGAAATACATTCTCCTCTTCATGTGAGTATTTTTTTCACAAACAAATCAATCCTAACAAGTATACAGTACATGTAAAGTCTGCGTAGCGCTTGGTAGCGTAATATATTCTTAGTGCTTTGTAGCATAAAGTCTGCGTAGCGCTTGATAGCGTAATATATTCTTATTGCTTGGTAGCATAAAGTCTGCGTAGCGCTTGGTCGCGTAATATATTCTTAGTGCTTGGTAGCATCAAGTCTGCGTAGCGCCTGATAGCGTAATATATTCTTAGTTCTTGGTAGCATAAAGTCTGCGTAGCGCTTGGTAGCCTAACGTCCCTTGGTAGCGTAATATTTTCTTAGTGCTTGGTAGCATAAAGTCTGCGTAGCGCCTGATAGCGTAATATATTCTTAGTTCTTGGTAGCATAAAGTCTGCGTAGCGCTTGGTAGAGTAATATATTCTTAGTGCTTGGTAGCATAAAGTCTACGTAGCGTTTGGTAGCGTAACGTCTTCGTTGAGCTTAAAAGCCTAGATTATGCGTAGTGCTTGGTAGCATAAAGTCTGCGTAGCGCTCGGTAGCGTAATATATTCTTAGTGCTTGGTAGCATAGAGTCTGCGTAGCGTTTGGTAGCGTAACGTCTTCGTTGAGCTTAAAAGCCTAGATTATGCGTAGTGCTTGGTAGCATAAAGTCTGCGTAGCGCTGGGTAGCGTAATATATTCTTAGTGCTTGGTAGCAGAAAGTCTGCGTAGCGTTTGGTAGCGTAACGTCTTCGTTGAGCTTAAAAGCCTAGATTATGCGTAGTGCTTGGTAGCATAAAGTCTGCGTAGCGCTTGGTAGCGTAACGTCTTCGTAGCGCTTTGGTAGCGTAATATATTTTTAGTGCTTGGTAGCATAAAGTCTGTCTAGCGCTTGGTAGCGTAATATATATTCTTAGTGCTTGGTAGCATAAAGGTTGCGTAGCGCTTGGTAGCGTAATCTATTCTTAGTGCTTGGTAGCATAAAGTCTGCGTAGCGCCTGATAGCGTAATATATTCTTAGTGCTTGGTAGCATAAAGGCTGCGTAGCGCTTGATAGCGTAATATATTCTTATTGCTTGGTAGCATAAAGTCTGCGTAGCGCTTGATAGCGTAATATATTCTTAGTGCTTGGTAGCATAAAGTCTGCGTAGCGCTTGGTAGCGTTATATATTCTTAGTGCTTGGTAGCATAAAGTCTGCGTAGCGTTTGGTAGCGTAACGTCTTCGTTGAGCTTAAAAGCCTAGAGTATGCGTAGTGCTTGGTAGCATAAAGTCTGCGTAGCGCTTGATAACGTAATATATTCTTAGTGCTTGGTAGCATAAAGGTTGCGTAGCGCTTGGTAGCGTAATATATTCTTAGAGCTTGGTAACATAAAGTCTGCGTAGCGCTTGGTAGCGTTATATATTCTTAGTGCTTGGTAGCATAAAGGCTGCGTAGCGCTTGATAGCGTAATATATTATTAGTGCTTGGTAGCATAAAGTCTGCGTAGCGTTTGGTAGCGTAACGTCTTCGTTGATCTTAAAAGCCTAGAGTATGCGTAGTGCTTGGTAGCATAAAGTCTGCGCAGCGCTTGATAGCGTAATATATTCTTAGTGCTTGGCAGCATAAAGGTTGCGTAGCGCTTGGTAGCGTAATATATTCTTAGAGCTTGGTAACATAAAGTCTGCGTAGCGCTTGGTAGCGTTATATATTCTTAGTGCTTGGTAGCATAAAGGTTGCGTAGCGCTTGGTAGCGTAATCTATTCTTAGTGCTTGGTAGCATAAAGTCTGTCTAGCGCTTGGTAGCGTAATATATATGCTTAGTGCTTGGTAGCATAAAGTCTGCGTAGCTCTTGGTAGCGTTATATATTCTTAGTGCTTGTAAGCATAAAGTCTGCGTAGCGTTTGGTAGCGTAACGTCTTCGTTGAGCTTAGAAGCCTAGAGTATGCGTAGTGCTTGGTAGCATAAAGTCTGCGCAGCGCTTGATAGCGTAATATATTCTTAGTGCTTGGTAGCATAAAGTGTGCGTAGCGCTTGGTAGCGTAACGTCTTCGTAGTGCTTGAAAGCATAGAGTATGCGTAGTGCTTGGTAGCATAAAGTCTGCGCAGCGCTTGATAGCGTAATATATTCTTAGTGCTTGGCAGCATAAAGGTTGCGTAGCGCTTGGTAGCGTAATATATTCTGAGTGCTTGGTAGCAGAA
Source organism: Mizuhopecten yessoensis (assembly GCF_002113885.1). Taxonomy (NCBI): domain Eukaryota; kingdom Metazoa; phylum Mollusca; class Bivalvia; order Pectinida; family Pectinidae; genus Mizuhopecten; species Mizuhopecten yessoensis. The sequence goes on from NW_018406933.1 coordinate 169,802, forward strand.
AGTATGCGTAGCGCTTGGTAGCGTAATATATTCTGAGTGCTCGGTAGCATAAAGTATGCGTAGCGCTTGGTAGCGTAATATATTCTTAGTGCTTCGTAGCATAAAGTCTGTCTAGCGCTTGGTAGAGTAATATATATTCTTAGTGCTTGGTAGCATAAAGTCTGCGTAGCGCTTGGTAGCGTAACGTCTTCGTAGAGCTTGAAAGCATAGAGTATGCGTAGTGCTTGGTAGCATAAAGTCTGCGTAGCGCTTGGTAGCGTAATATATTCTGAGTGCTTGGTAGCATAAAGTATGCGTAGCGCTTGGTAGCGTAATATATTCTTAGTGCTTGGTAACATAAAGTCTGCGTAGCGCTTGGTAGCGTAATATATTCTTAGTTCTTGGTAGCATAAAGTCTGCGTAGCGCTTGGTAGCCTAACGTCTTCGTAGAACTTGAAAGCCTAGAGTATGCTTAGCGCTTGGTAGCATAATATCTTCGTAGTGCTTGGTAGCATAAAGTCTGCGCAGTGCTTGGAAGCGTAGAGTATGCGTAGCGCTTGGTAGCTGATATCTTCATAGTGCTTGATAGCGTAACGTCTGCGTAGTGCTTGGTAGCGTGACGTCTGCGTAGTGCTTGGTAGCGTGACGTCTGCGTAAATCTTGGTTGAGTAAACTCTGCGTAGCGGTTGGAAGTCTTAAGTCTGCTTAGTGCTTGGTAGTGAACAGTCTGCAAAGCGCTCGCCAGCGTAAACTCTGCGTAGCCTTTGGTAGCGTAACGTCTGCCTAGCGATTGGTAGCGCAGAGTATGCGTAGAGCTTTGTAGCGCTTCCGTTCTACATTCGTATCGTGTGTATGGGTCTATATGACAGTTCTGAGACGCAAAAACCCAACATTTGCTTTTTATCTGTTATAATGAACTTTATGTAAGCATTATTTTTAACTGTATGTTGTCATATGTAAACATTTAAATACTGTAATCTACCAATGTAATGTATTAAAATCAATGTAGTTCGTAAACAACATACAAGACTTAACCTTATTAATAATTTAACTGATATCTCAATGATGATAATTATATCAATAATTAAAGAGACAAAGTCGTAACGAACTGGAAACCGTTAAACCGACATGCCCACGTTAAAGGAGCTGGTCGGAGAAAAAAATACAAAATAAATGGGTCTAAATGCGTTCCCTGGCCTTCCAAAGGTTATACCACGGCAATAGGATGGTCGAGTTCTGCTTGCAATGTCCAGTTTTGACCACTGAAATCTCGGGGAAGCCCCGCGTAAATTTAGCGCAGATCTATTTATATATATCACGTGGTTGTTTCGAAAGTGAGGCAGTCAAGATAACAACAATAGCACGCCGTCATGTGCCATGTCGGACTCAACTAGCGGACAAGACAGCAATACTATACGTAAATAATTGTTTTCAAAGGTCATGTATGATACAAGTGTAGTATTCCTACCTATATGTTGTTGTTATATATAACGGTATTGATACCTCGTGCCTGTCATGACTTTTGCATGCATCTTTTTCTTTCGCCGCGATGTTTACATTTGGCCTTGTTGATGACGCACGTGCGGTAAAATTACATCACTGATCAGGGTTAATTGAGAGTTTTAGACTGTCAGGTGACGATTTAGGATTTCTTTGATATAGTTATAATTTTTACTCTTAGGGAGTGAATTTCAGCAAAATTTGAATCGGTATATTTCATAAGAAGGTATTTTAAACATGTGTATGCCATTTTAGCAAATATGACATTTTCCCCCCGACCAGCCCCTTTAATAGTTGTAAAATGCTTATACAGAACTAACACACATTTTAAATATCAAGCAATACATTTGTTTTCCTATACGAAGCCATTGTATTAAAATACGAAACTAACAAGTTAATAGCTGACTACCGCAACCGATTGTGATACTTTGTCGGCGACAAAAAGAGAGGCACAATGTACTAAATCGGTACAGACCAAAGTGTATGCTAAACAGGCGAAGTTGTAACAAACGAGACCAAAATCTCTCTTCACAAACGTTGTTGACTCGTGATTCTAGTCCGATCTTTTTATATTTTTGTTTTGTTCATGATTTAGAATACCCTCAATAGCTAAATATAATAAATATAAAGATTGTTATATGTTGGTCGGGTGGCACATTGGATAACGCACTCGCTTTTCATCAAGGCGGCCGGGGTTCGATTCCCCGATCGGACGTGGAACGGTATTAATCACCTGTCCGATCACATAGGTCTTCTCCGGGTACTCCGGTTTCCTCCCACATTAAGACCCCCTACGCGCTTACGTCCCGGCCAACATGTGCAATTTATATAAGTTGCAATAAATTGATTCATAATTGTTATAAAAGAAATGAAATTTATGTTAATAAAGACGAGTTTCTTGTCAGACGCCATTGAAAAAAGAGAAGATAGAAAAGAAAAATAACAAAAGGGATCCAGATTGATGAAATGTGGGGCTGCAAACCAGCTATAGCTGTCTTACATATCTTCTGAGCAGACAACACGGGAGATAAATCGTTTCTGAAAGGGGTACAACTTTGGTTTGGTTTGGTTTAGTATTATTTAACGTCCTATCAACAGCTATGATTATTTAAGGACAGACTCCCCTCTGTGCAAGATGCATGCGTGTAGTGTATGCGTGTTTGTTTTGGAAGGCTGCGATATGTTCGTGTTTGTCTCCTTGTGATCGCGCGGAACTGATGCCGACTTTATAGTGCTACCTCACTGAAACATACTGCCGAAGTTACCCAGCAGGACACCCCACCCGGTCACATTATATTGACGTCGGGCGAACCAGTCGTCCCACTACTAACTTGCTTAGCGTTAAGCAGGAGTAGAAACTACCATTTGCTTTCAAAAACGTCAAACAAAGAGTGCAAATGACATATGTCTCTACTCTAAACCACCGAAAAGAACTCACTAAGCCTCAATGTGCCAAGCCAACTAATTCAGCTATCAAAAATGTTAATCTAATACGACAGGCAGTCAGAGGGACGGGTACTATGTTAACCCATTCCACGTGTACCGCTGATTGGTCTAGAATCGAGACACCAGTTATTTGTTCTCTTTGCTTGACAGAAAGGTCTAAAAAATAAGTTTTCAATGACTGTTTGTGTTTAAAACAATCTAAGCATTTATAATTTATATCAATCTGATGAACGTCATTCCGAATATCTGACTTTTGTTTTCCACAGCCTATATCTACGATCTAGAGACGTCCTCCCACAGTTTGGAATTCTCCATAAAGATTCTCAACAAGGGAGGGAAGTACCTGTCGCGGGTGAGTTATCTCCTTTCAACTTGATACGAGATGTATAAAATAAATGTATCGTCGGAGGGACTGTTTCTGTGCGGTAGCGGTACCTGTTTCTGTGATGTACCTATTTCTGTGCGGTACCCATTCATGTGCGGTGCGTCACATTGTTTCTGTGCGGTACCCGTTTCTGTGCGGTACCTGTTTCTGTTCTGTACCTGTTTCTGTGCGGTACATGTCTCTGTGCGGTACAAGTTTTTGTGCGGTATAAGTTTCCGTGCGGTACCTGTTTCTGTGCGGTACAAGTTTCTGTTCTGTACCTGTTTCTGTGCTGTGCCCTTTTCTGTGCGGTACCTGTTTCTGTGCGGTATCTGTTTCTGTTCGGTACCTGTTTCCTGTTTCTGTGCGGTACAAGTTTCTGTGCTATACCTGTTTCTGTGCGGTGCCTGTTTCTGTGCGGTATCTGTTTCGGTTCGGTTCCTGTTTCCTGTTTCTGTGCGGTCCAAGTTTCTGTGCGGTACCTGTTTCTGTTCGGTACCTGTTTCTGTGCTGTACCTGTTTATGTGCGGTACCTGTTTCTGTGCGATACAAGTTTCTGTGCGGTACCTATTTATGTGCGGAACCGGTTTCTGTGCGGTTCCTGTTTCTTTGCGGTACCTGTTTCTGTGCGGTATCTGTTTCTGTGCGGACCGTGATTCTGTGTGGTACCTGTGTCATTTTGGAACCTGTTTCTGTGTGGTACCTGTTTCTATTCGGTACCTTAAGTGCGGTACCTGTTTCTGTGCGGTTCCTATTTCTGTTCTGTACCTGTTTGTGTCCTGACCCTTTTTGTGTTGTACCTGTGTCTGTGCGATACCTGTTTCTGTGCGGTTCCTATTTCTGTTCTGTACCTGTTTCTGTCCTGACCCTTTTTGTGTTGTACCGGTGTCTGTGCGATACCTGTTTCTGTGCGGTTCCTATTTCTGTTCTGTACCTGTTTCTGTTCTGACCCTTTTTGTGTTGTACCTGTGTCTGTGCGATACCTGTTTCTGTGCGGTTCCTATTTCTGTTCTGTACCTGTTTCTGTGCTTTGCCCTTTTCTGTGCGGTACTTGTTTCTGTGCGGTACCTGTTTCTGTGCGGTTCCTGTTTCTGTGCGGTACCTGTTTCTGTGCGGTACCTTTTTCTGTGCGGTACATGTTTCAGTGCGGTATAAGTTTCTGTGCGGTTCCTGTTTCTGTACGGTACATATTTCTGTGCGGTACCTGTTTCTGTGCGGTACCAATTTCTGTGCGGTACCTATTTCTGTGCGGTACATATTTCTTTGCGGTACCTGTTTCTGTGCGGTACAAGTTTTTGTGCGGTATAAGTTTCTGTGCGGTACCGGTTTCTGTGCGGTACCTGTTTCTGTGCGGTACAATTTTCTGTTCTGTACCTGTTTCTGTGCTGTGCCCTTTTCTGTGAGGTACCTGTTTCTGTGCGGTATCTGTTTCTGTTCGGTATCTGTTTCAGTTCGGTACCTGTTTCCTGTTTCTGTGCGGTACAAGTTTCTGTGCGGTACCTGTTTCTGTGCGGTACAAGTTTCTGTGCGGTACCTATTTCTGTGCGGTACCGGTTTCTGTGCGGTTCCTGTTTCTGTGCGGTACTTGTTTCTGTGCGGTACCTGTTTCTGTGCGGTACCTGTTTAAGTGCGGTACCTGTTTCTGTGCGGTACCTGTTTCTGTGCGGTATCTGTTTCTGTTCGGTACCTGTTTCTGTGCGGTACAAGTTTCTATGCGGTACCTATTTCGGTGCGGTACAAGTTTCTGTGCTATACCTGTTTCTGTGCGGTACCTGTTTCTGTGCGGTACCTATTTCTGTTCTGTACCTGTTTCTGTCCTAACCCTTTTTGTGTTGTACCTGTGTCTGTGCGATACCTGTTTCTGTGCGGTACCTAGTTCTGTGCGATACCTGTTTCTGTGCGGTACCTATTTCTGTTCGGTACCTGTTTCTGTTCTGTACCTGTTTCTGTGCTGAACCCTTTTCTGTGCGGTACCTGTGTCTGTGCGGTACAAGTTTCTGTGCGGTACCTATTTCTGTGCGGTACCGGTTTCTGTGCGGTTCCTGTTTCTGTGCGGTACCTGTTTCTGTGCGGTACCTTTTTCTGTGCGGTACATGTTTCAGTGCGGTATAAGTTTCTGTGCGGTTCCTGTTTCTGTACGGCACATATTTCTGTGCGGTACCTGTTTCTGTGCGGTACCAATTTCTGTGCGGTACCGGTTTATGTGCGGTACATATTTCTTTGCGGTACCTGTTTCTGTGCGGTACCTGTTTCTGTTCTGTACCTGTTTCTGTGCGGTACCTGTTTCTGTGCGGTACCTATTTCGGTGCGGTACCTATTTCTGTGCGGTACAAGTTTCTGTGCTATACCTGTTTCTGTGCGGTACCTGTTTCTGTGCGGTACCTATTTCTGTGCGGTCCATATTTCTGTGCGGTCCATGTTTCTGTGCGGTACCTGTTTCTGTGCGGTCCATGTTTCTGTGCGGTACCGGTTTCTGTGCGGTACCTGTTTCTGTGCGGTACCTGTTTCTGTGCTATACCTGTTTCTGTGCGGTACCGGTTTCTGTGCTATACCTGTTTCTGTGCGGTACCTGTTTCTGTGCGGTACCTGTTTCTGTGCGGTAGTATTTCTGTGCGGTCCATGTTTGTGTGCGGTACCGGTTTCTCTGCGGTACCTGTTTCTGTGCGGTACCGGTTTATGTGCGGTACCTGTTTCTGTTCGGTTCATGTACCTATTTCTGTGCAGTACTTGTTTCTGTGTGGTTTATGTACCTATTTCTGTGCGGAACGTGTTTCTGTTCTGTACCTGTTTCTGTGCTGTACCCTTTTCTGTGCGGTACCTGTGTCTGTGCGGTACAAGTTTCTGTGCGGTACCTATTTCTGTGCGGTCCATGTTCCTGTGCGGTACCTATTTCTGTGCGGTTCCTGTTTCTGTGCGGTACCTTTTTCTGTGCGGTACCTGTTTCTGTGCGGTACCTGTTTCTATGCGGTACCTATTTCTGTGCGGTACCTGTTTGTGTGCGGTACAAGTTTGTGTGCTATACCTGTTTCTGTGAGGTACCTTTTTCTGTGCGGTCCATGTTTGTGTGCTATTCCTGTTTCTGTGCGGTCCGTGTTTCTGTGCGGTACCTGTTTCTGTGCGGTACCTGTTTCTGTGCGGTATCTGTTTCTGTGCGGAACGTGATTCTGTGTGGTACCTGTTTCATTGTGGTACCTGTTTCTGTGTGGTACCTGTTTCTATTCGGTACCTGTTTCTATTCGGTACCTGTTTCTGTGCTGTACCCTTTTCTGTGTGGAACCTGTTTCTGCGCGGTACATGTTTCTGTGCGGTACCTATTTCTGTTCGGTACCTGCTTCTGTGCGGTACCTGTTTCTGTGCTGTACCCTTTTCGGTGCGGTACCAATTTCCTTGCGGTACCTGTTTCTGTGCGGTACCTATTTCTGTGCGGTACCTATTTCTGTGCGGTACCTATTTCTGTGCGGTACCTGTTTCTGTGCACTGACATTTTGTGCATATAACATGTTTATATTGTCAAGGTTTTTCCGGGAAGCGAACATAAAACAAGTGCATCCCATCATCATGTATCTCACACTAACATAAACACAGCTAGCGTTTTTACAAATATTATTGAAATAAAAGGTATTTTGATACATTATTTATATATACCACAACTCGTCCTAGTCTGCTTGACGAAATCGTATGACTTTCACGTGGTCTGGTTCGTCTGGCTACAGCTGACAACTCGAAAGATGAAAGTGACCTTATATGGGTTTTTTTTCTTTTAAGAATATATCTATTTCATTCTTTATTTTCCGTACATGTAAATGGAAATAAATAGTATCCTATGTAAACCAATTTGTTGTCTCTTACAACTGTTATGAATATGTGTCAAATAACCTCCCTTTGTTCCAGGGAAACACTGTACGTGCCAAAAGTTACACTGAAAAGTTTGAGGCTGACATCCGGGCTTTACAGTTAAAATTTAATCGCCACGAAGTGGACGTGCCTTCTTTCCAGGAAAAGTATCCTTTAATCTCGATATCATATATCCTCGATACCCCAGGGGTACGCTCACGTTCGCCCCGTACGCTCCTGTAATATGTCATAGCAAATCCGAAGCCTCAGTGTGCACCACCTTGAGGATGAGACTAGATGACTAGTTTGTTTCTTTGGTGTATCTAAAATCTGTCGGTAGCGTAACGGTAAAATTGATTCGCTTTAAAGGCGGTAGTCGCTCCTCTGCAATCATCAAAGGACAGATATCAGCCTAGCGATTGTTTAGTTTTGTTTACCTTAGACAAATCAAATACCTAATCACGTGCCTTCATTTTTGCCATGACCTATTCCAGGGTTTGCTGAGAGCGAAAGTGAGCGTAACACCTGGAGTATCGAGGGTGGATCTCATTCGAAGTTTAAACATTTCATTGCCAAACATTGACAGAGGATTGGGATCGAACTTGTATCAAAAGATGTATAAGTAACCATTAAGTCGCATAAAGCATTAACAACCAAGCTTCTTTGTGAAAGTCTGACACACATCCGGTTTACATTTGTCCTTGACCTTTACCAGATACTGCCTTTACGAGGTGTGGAAACCATAGAAACATGCAGAAAGTTTTTTCTGAATTTGATATAAAGTTTTTTTGTTTCATTTTAAAATTTAAGCATGGTGACGTGTTTTTAATTGTTTTTTTTCTTCAATGTCTAAATATTTTACTAAAAGCTGTCGAGTATAATTAAATCATATACGCTAACCATCTGACAACAAGATAAGCAGCAGTAACAACAATAACAACATCAACAATAACAATAACAACAACAACGACAACAATAACAAGATCAACAGACATCATTTCGGAGTCGAGTCGACGGCTGAGATCAGTAAACATCGGAAGTTGAACTTTAGTGTCGTGGAGGAAGCGCCACCTATACATTGTTTTTACGTTTATGAGACAACAATAATGATGAGTGTAATGAAGTATGTTGTGATCTGAAAATTACCTGTTTCAGATAAAAAAAAAAATGTTTATGTTCAGCAGTAATCTTTTGAGTAAGCCAACACCAAAATTCCGCGAGAAGACGTCTAGATATGTGTTTTTGACAGTTAAAGTGTGCATTTGATTTTAATGGTTTTTGATCTATTCATGTTTTACATATCATGAACATAAAAATTGACTTAAAACGGTACATTTTGTAAGGCCTTTTATCTTGTTTAAAAATGTTCAAACTGTTCGAAAATGCGTTACTTAATAAATATTATTAACTAAAGTAATGGTAGCTATAATTGTAAAAAGTGAAAACGGGCATTCTTGTTCCGGAAAAAAACTCTTAAGTTGAAGAACTAATTTTTCAAATTAATGAACTGTTAATTGCCAATAAAACAATTATGATATTTATCCGGACACTCGAGGGACCAGTGTATGTGACAGAAAAAAATCATAAAACATTTTAATTTCAAAATAAATTTCATTACAACAGGAAGGTAGAGCAGATACAGGCATAATATTAAAGCTGTACGATTTTCAACTTATTTGTTTAAAAATAAGAAGAAAAAATACATCATGGGGTATAAAAAAACTGGTAATATTTAACCTGAACTAAATACGTAGCTGATAATTTCGAAACGAAGAAGGGTTAGTGAGGGGGGAGGGAGGGAGGGAGGGAAGGAAGTGACAGTTAGGAAATTCCCCGATCCTCCATTGATGCTCTGAGAGGCATGGGCAACTATTACTTGTATTCCCTCGCTTAAAATACTATTGTAATGTCTCTGTCAGTCGCATGTTCTAAAAAGTTCCCAACGCAATTTTATCAATTTATCATGTAAATACTTAATTATTTATTTAATGGGATTTAATGGGACATTTATGAGAAATAACAACGATAAACTATAACAACTATAATGTGTTTAATTATTCATACCGTAAAGTTTGGGTGCACCATACCAAAGAACAGAAGTTATCCTTTTGGATAGTAATGAACCGGATTAAGATTTATATAAAAGTTGTAAGCTTTTAAAGAACCAAATGACGAGGAAATAAAACTGTCCTAAAACAGTACCTTGAAGAGACTATATTTTTTTCCAAATTTTCGGTTTATTTAATGCATTGCAAAAACGCCAATGTTCACGCGCGGGGAAAATTTACACTTGTGTCATGAAATATATATGACAAGAAAAAAGGTAAATGCAACAATATCAAAGCTTGCAAAAATAACACTTGCGTGAAATTATCATGAAAGTGAAATCCTAAATGCCACTTGAAAATACCTACCTGAGAAAATGATTTTTTTTATGTCAAGAAAATTTAAAAAAAAATGTGATTTTCGTCTATGCACGATTTACTTTTTACTTTTAACCATAATTACAAATCATACATGAGTGCGTAAGTGTGTTTGTGTGTTTGGAATGTACATGGAGTGTTGTTTTGTACTTCATATTACATTTATTTTTCACTTTCACAACTACCTATACAATGTACAAATAAATCAGAGGTTACATTCTAGAATAACTGCCAGTGTTTTTTGTCTTTTGTACGAGTTGCCTCCCTTGGTACATATGTATATAGGATCCCACTAGTACCACTGCCAAAAACTCCAACTACTGGAAACTGTTTTTTTCGGCATGATTATAGCTTTGATAAATCATTTCTAAAAAAAAAAAATACCTTGCGGGACTTTTATAAGAAATAACAAGGATGAACTTAAACAATATAATCCACATTAGTGTTCTGAGTGTAAAAAGATCATCGGGACTACCCCGGGATTCGAACCCTGGACCTCAGATTGTTATACCATCGCTTTAACCGATTTAACTAGCTACTTGTAATAATAATAATAATAATAATAATAATTCGAGGTTTATATATACCGCTTTATCACAACCTAGTTTGTTGGTCGTTTCAAAGAGGTTCACAAATTATTATCCGTGGTTATCGGGCCTTTGCAACCAGCCAATATCTGTCTGAACTACCTGGGGAGCATACAGCCGGAGCTGCCATTTCTGCGCTTACAGCTAGCATTCAACATTTCTAGCAGTACCCAACCACGTGCTCATTTACAGCTGAGTAGACTGGAACAAGCGGAGTAAAGTATCTTGCTCAAAGATACAACACAGTGCCATGCCGTGTCTCGAACCCGCAACCCTTCGGTCACGAGCCCGGCGTCGTACCACTAGACTCCGTATACAATACCGTACCTGCTCAACAGAAGTATCCTACAATTATATCTAAACGGAAGTTAAAGAGAGGTTACTTTATGTAAGAAAAATGAACTGCAGTGGGACAGGGATCCTAAAGGTTGAAAGTGAGAACGCTCTGAATTGCATATCAAACAAGAAAGAGCTCAATTAGTCCGGCATCTTTCTGACTTTGGGTGCTTGCCCATTTACTATAGCAAATAGATGAGTAGGGGTATAATACCGCCGCCACATCCCCTTTTTAAGGGGATTAAAAGGGGATTATAATATTTGACCTAGGGCGATGACGTAATGTGACCTTTGACCTTAATCCCCTTTAAAAGGAGGATGTGACGGTGGTATTTAGGTCAGATGATGCAATGGGGAAATCCCTGGAATGTATAGCCTAAGGGGGTAACCTTGGAAAGACCACCCACATGCAGGAGGATCTGACGCCGGTAAAACGTCATTGGAATGTAATAGCCTAGCGGTAAATCCCCTTTTTGGAATGTAAAAGTTGCTAAATCGAGGTCATGGAGTCAGTCCCTCATCCCTCACTGTTAACTATAAATATAGAGGGAGGGATAAAGTGGCTTAGAACCCCCATTTCCTATTTGGATTGATGCCATCACGTTTATTTATAGATAGAAACAAGTTATGACAGGTTAACAAACAAGATTGGACACGTCCACCAACGTTGTGCACATATTAGTTTTTAAAATAAACAAGTCGCAACAGGTAATACCTTTTTTGCAAGATCGAACATGTCCACAGCGAGGGTAACATTGTGTATATATACCAAGCGTTAGTCACCACTAATGGCTCAAGAGATCATCAATCGGATAGTCACAGACGACCTCACACTGACAAACATATCGCACAGTAAAGTAGACTGTCGTCTAGGTATCACACAAGAAATCATCGTGAAAAAGGTCAAAGGTGAGCTGAGAATAACTTTAAAAGAAGACGGGAAATGCATACAAATAACAGGAGACTATTTTAAAAAGAAACTGTTTCTGTCAGAGAGTTTACAGTGTGTTTGCACCTTAATACACTAACATGTCAGATATTACAACAGATTGTATCCGTCATTATCAGATTCAACCGAAATATCACTCTATGATGAAATGTGAGGATCGATTACAAACGTTCCAAAACTGGCCCCAACAAATGCGTCAGACTCCAAACGAACTCGCCCGTAATGTTTTTTTTTTTTATTCAGGACATAGCGATAAAGTCACCTGTTTCATGTGTAGAGCACATTTGAGCGCCGGGATATCCTGCGATTCTGTCGAAATCGAGCATAAAAAGTGGTCGACCGATTGTGTGTATTTACAAATGGTCATACCCTTACACCTCTAAGGCTACACAGCATCGTACTAATTGATAATAGAAATATTTGAGGAGAGACTTAATTCCTACATGAGAAATCATATCGAGGAAAAAACTTATAAGAAAATTATAAAAAAACTTGTTATGCTTAGCCTACGCTATGAGTGTGAAAGACATCATATCGAAATTGTTTGTATGTGGAGGATGTGTGGATGGTCAAGCTAATCAGCAAGGACACGACTGCGTCATGCTTGATAGTGAAGACATAGTAGATAGATATTTCGAAGAAGCCCTGTCAACCGTCAACCATTTAGAAGTGGAGAAACAGTGGCGTCAATTTACTATTCAGTCCTGTATTCCTTCACACGTGTTACAACCGTTAATGGAAGAGGAGTGTTTCCGCTCTGAAAACTATGTGAAACAACATTTCAGTGGGAACATTCTCAAGTTTGTGAAGAAAATAGACATTGTCAGACTGAGACTCTTAGTTTGATATGTAAACTTAAATCAACCACTAACATGACGAATGAAAGAACTATGGCAAAGAAAAAAGATTGATGAAATCATTCAATCTATGTTAGAGAGTCGCTTTATAAAACCATAACGTTTATCATGTGTATTCATTTATGTGGAGACTTCTGAGACATCAACTTTTGTATGTAGTAAAATCTTAACCATCATTTTGTTTTTGTTTTTGTTATATAATTGTAAACGCGAACATCAATATGTATATTTAAATCATTATATTATGTGTTAACGAACATACTTTTTATCATAATTATTATATGTTAACAAAATGTTGTTCTCTTTCATATATTCTGAATGACATAGATGTTCACGTTTACAATATATTACGTTACAGAAAATGTTGACGCATCAAGAAAAACAGAGAGTGGATGACATTTATTATAATTTTAATAACGGTGGAACATTCTTAAGTCCAACAAAAGTTCATCAAATACTGAAATCACAAGGACATAACTCTCTAGGTTTACATAAAATCAGACGATACATTCAAAGTCTCGACGATTACAGTCTACAAAAACCTGTCAAACGTTCATTTAAACGCGCACGTGTAGAAGTAGGAGAACCTTTCGAACAATACGACACCAATTTATTAGACATGACGTCACTTGCCAAACATAACTCAGGTGTGAGATATCTGTTGATGGTAATCGATGTGTTCAGCCGCTTTCTCTGGGTAGAACCTATCAAAACAGAAACAGCAAAAGAGGTATAAGAAGCATTCAAGAAAATAATCAAGAGAGGTAGAATCCCAAAGAAAATTCATTCAGACGTGGGTAAAGAATATGCTAATCGCTGGTTTAAAAAATATTGTCTCGATAACGACATTCATCATTTCACCACACAAAACGAAATTCATGCCCCCATGGTAGAGCGTGTTAATAGCGCATTTAAAACCATGGTATTTCGCTACTTCACCAAATTTAGGACCTATAAGTACATCGACAAGTTACAGAAATTTGTTGATACGTATAATGCTACACCCCACCGCTCCCTCAATGGAACAACCCCAAAGGATGTAAATGACAATAATCAAGCAGATCTATTTGCTTACATGTACTTGAGGAAAAAGAAACTTAAAAATCAGAAAAAAAGATATTTAAAACGAAAAAACCCGATCCCTACAAATTCAAGATAGGAAGTTTGGTTCGTATATCACATACGAAACAGCTCTTTAAGCATGCCTATCAGCAGCAATGGTCATCAGAAATATTCAAGATAAACAAAAGATTTCTTATGCAAGGAATATCCCTATATCGATTGATAGTCTTTCTAGGAGATACCATACAGGGGAATTTTTATCAGTCAGAATTACAACGAGTCGAAAAAGATGAACAAACATTATGGTTTATCGAAAAAAAATACGCAAACGTAAGAGGGGAGGTCAAATCGAGTGGTTTGTCCAGTTTGAGGGGTGGCCCGCTTAATATAACCAATGGATCCCCGAGAAAGATATCAAAGACGTCACAGACAGCTAACATGTCACACTACGTAATCATCAACAGTAACAAGAATCTCGACTACTTTCCTAACAACAAACCATACCATTTCCGCTGTCAACTGAAATCACCCATTACTCTGAACGATATATGGAACGTAGCACTCGTTGACATCTGTATAACAACGAGTAATACAAAAACGAGAGAAAATCTATACATACATTGCGATCTCGTTGGAGAATCCGTAATTGATGGTGAGAAGCAGAATCTGCTTCGAATGGTGAAAGCTCAGAAAGTTGCAAACTGGAACCAATCACTTGACACTCCCCAGTACGTTCCTGTAAAAAAGTCAGAAATCAGAGATATAGAAATATCTATAAAAGACAGTGACGGAAACTTTGCTTCATTCTTAAAAAGTCCAGCAACGATTACACTTCAGTTTAAAGCCTACCCTTTTTACAGATGAATGTTTCCAACTTATACGTACCCAATGTGGGTGAGTGGCTACAGTATTATCGAAAGGTTACCGATGGTAAGATTAATCCTTATACAGATATACAAGATGTAAAACAAAGGGGTGGAGGTATATCGGACAACACAACCGAATTCATCATTCCCATTGACAAGTATAGTAGTGACGGAGAGAAAGCCTTACCCGCACATAATATCGACATCAACATGATATCACCGTCACAACAAATAGTAGATCAAGCCAAATCAGAGTTAAAAAGAAAGGGAAAATTGATACCGTCTCATTATAGCAGGAAACGTCGAAGGGTACAGACCGTTCAGAGAAAACCAACAAGTAACTCGGGGAAAAAGACAAAACAGGTTAAGAAACGTAAGCCTGTACAAAAACTTAAGCTTACACAAAAACGTAAACCTATACAAAAACGTAAGCCTACACAGAAGCGTAAGAAGTCTATTAAGAACGATTTATTATCATCATGGCTACAATAAACAAGGACTTTTTCAGAGAAGCTCAACCTTCACAACTGGAAGTTTTTGAATTACCACCAACACAGACAGCCGTCGAAAATGTATACTATCAAGACGTACTACCGATATCACAAATGACTGGTGATTCACCCGTAGAATTTATCGTTTCCGGTCAAAATGGTATGGAATACATCGACATGAAAAATTCCCTAGTGTATGCTAAAATAAAGATAAAAAAGGCGGATGGATCAAATATCAGCTCTACTGAAGACATAGGCCCCGTCAATTTTTTACTACCTGCTCTGTTTTCACAAGTAGATGTCACACTTCAAGGAAGAACCGTGATATCTACAACTGCTAACTATGCATACAAGGCATACATTCAGACATTATTGAAGGATGGAAACGGTGCTAAAACATCACAGTTAACGACACAGTTATGGCATAAAGATACTGATGGAGAAATGGATGATACAGATGTGAGGACGGGTAATAATTTAGCTTTACTAGAAAGAGCCGAATTATTCGAAGGTGGCAAAGTTGTCGATTTGGAAGGTCCCATATTTCACGATCTATTCAGAATGGATAGATATTTACTCAATCAAGTCAACGTAAATGTGAAGATGTACAGATCAAAACCAGAATTTTGCCTACTTTCCGGTGAACAAACTCCCAACTATAAAATTGAGTTTGAAGATGTTAGACTACGCATCGCTAAAGTTAAAGTGAACCCTGCCGTCATCTATGCCCAAAGCCAAACCCTGACAACAACTACTGCAAAATATCCATTTACAGAAAGTATTCTAAAACACGTCACTCTTGCTGCTGGTGGGACAAGTTTTACGTACGACAACATATTTCAAGGAATGAGACCCAATTTTATCACCGTAGGCTTTGTGAATGCAACCGCCATCACGGGGGCATACAATCAAAACCCGTGGTTCTTCCAACCATTCAATGTTACATCCATAGGCCTCTATGTGGATGGAATACCTGTTGGCGGTAGCACCATAAAATTGGATTATGATACCAGCAGCGGACAGACTACTATACCCTTCTTACGGAACATGTTCAAAACAACTGGAAGATGGTTATCCGATTGTGGATTAGATATTGACAGGGAAAACATTTCCAGCGGTTATTCGTTATGCACATTTAATTTGGAGCCCATTTTTCAAGGGAATCAGTATCTTACCTTATTAAAACAAGGAAACGTCAGACTGGAGGTCACATTCGGAAGTACACTATCCAAAGCCATCAGCTGCATCGTCTACGCCGAGTATCCAGGACATTTCGAAATCAACGCTGCAAGAGACATTTTAAAACCATGAATACCAATCAACTTCGTTGCGCCATCGATTGTGATCCCGTCATGAAAGAACTAAACATAGGTGTATATGCGAGGGATCACATATCGAAAAACATAGAACAATTTCCCACCGGATTTATTGTAAATACTGACAAAAGTCATCAACCCGGTCGACATTGGGTGGCTTATTTTATGGAATCGGCAACAAAAAAGGATTTTTTTGATAGCTATGGTCATCCACCACAATACTTTTCACTCCCAAACTGTACATCTTTTAATGTAACACGATTACAGAGTGTCAGATCTAACGTGTGTGGACGTTACTGTTTGTTTTATTTACTCAATCGATGTATAAATGTACCACTTAGCACTATTGTTAATGTATTTAGTGATGATTATAAATATAATGATGAATTTGTATATGATTATATCAATCAGTCTTTTTCATGTTGTTTTCAAACTGGTGGCAGGTATCAATCATGTTGTCAAGAATATCAATAAAATATACATACATCACTCACCCATGCTTAGTTTTAATCATGTCACAGACAAGTCTAGTCCCCATCGTCTGTCCCGCCACGATACAGTTAGCAGGCAGCTCTGGAAGCGGTAAAACATTTCTGATGAAACAAATGTTAGAGCAGGCCGATGGTTTGTTTAGTCAACCTACAGCCAAGATCATGATCTGTTACGATACTTGGCAACCCATGTTTGACGAACTAAAACGAAATATCAAAGAAATCACGTTTGTGAAGGGAATCTTAGACGAAACACAATTTGAGGAGTGGACTTCCGTTACAGAAAAACATAAGATAATAGTACTAGACGACTGTTTAATAGAAGGATCCAATTCCGTGCAGCTCATGAAAATGTTTTGCATAGGGTCACATCACCGAAATGTGACTGTCATATTTTTAGTACACAACGTATTCCAGAAGGAGAAGGTCATGCGCACTTTAAGTTTAAACACTCATTACTTTATCCTATTTAGAAACTATAGAGACCAAGCACAAATCGAAACATTAGGGAGACAGATGTTTCCTAGAAGGTTAGAATATTTCAGACAAAGTTACCTTTCCGCCGTTTCAAAAAGATATGGATATCTTTTTGTCGATGTCAGCCCTCACATCCCGCAGTTGAATATCGTCGACGGCCCGACAGAACTTCCCCCACTTCGTACTAGGATATTGCCAGGACAGGATCCAATCATCTACGAACCGAAAAAATGAAACATTTTCTCGACTTTTTGCTATCTGCACCTCGACATCAACAGGTTGTCATCATAAACACACTAACAAGAGAACAATTGAAACTAATGATAGAAATAATCTATAATACGGTCATGGATAACGTTCCCATGTCAGACGAGGATAAAAAGATTGTATCTAAACAGAAACTTGCCATTCGTGAAGTGTTCGTCAGAAATATAACACCTAAGGAGAGGAGAAGAAGATTACAAGCTGTCATTAAAACTTTACCGATATTCATCAATAACTATCAACGATGGCAAGAGAACTCGCCCTCATGACGAAAACTAAATATGATAGATTAATCGCTGAAACAGACAAACCCAATGAAATAGATACTATAAACAAACTTGATGAAATAGACATTGAGAAACCTGATAAAACCGGTGAACAAAACAAAAATGGCATGAACCAGCCTGATGAGACTAAAAATGAAGACAAACAAACAAAGCAGAAAGGAAGACGATTAGCAGTAGAAGAGACACCGGAACGTTTTATGAATAGTTTACATAAATCAGTCAAGCGTAAGTGGTTATCTTTTAAGATCTAGTTTCCCCTCTATTTTTGTATCGCGATGTATAATCACATATCCAAGATCCCCCTAGACATTCCATACATACCCTCTACACTACCACTGTGTATATAAATACAACTCACAACGATATCAGCTTATAGTGAAATCGACCACCATGGACGAACTACCTTCTATCGAACAGCTGCTGCGAGACTACTCAGATGGTGCCGTAGCGGAACAACTGCGAGAATTAAAAAAA
>NW_018406933.1:188126-197591 GCF_002113885.1 Mizuhopecten yessoensis
AAAAAAAGCGCTCGGAGAAGACAAGGAAAATCAACCCCCTACCAAACAACTAAGGTTGGCTGACTCTGAAAGTTACCAATGTCACGTCTGTGATAAACGAATCAGAAGATTGCATAACTTCAGAAGACATTTGGCAGGTCACGAACGACCGTTCTCGTGTACTCAATGTCGTGTTTCATTTACCAGGAAAGATCATTTGAATCGACACATGACGACCAAGCATCAAGATGGTGGAAACGTTTCAGCTCTACCTAGACCCGCTCGCATACCCATACCAGAACCACCTCACATACAGTCTCCCACGCCTGGTCCGTCTCAGTCTCCGACACCTGGATCATCTCAGTCTCCCACACCTGAACCCTCTCACGCAAGGTCTCCCATAGTCGAACCTGTAAATACACATCAGTTTTCGGATGAAAGCAGCTTAAATGGCTCCGCTAATGTAAGATCCATCTACCCTAACGAAGCTGACAATGCTGACTTACTTACCTTCTTTAGCAACACCAAAGAAGAAGTTGTGAAACATATCACAAAGCAGTGTCATTCTTTACACGGGATCAAGTGGTACCTCTGTGTACAGGTGGAGCTAGAAAAGGAAGATAAAGAAGGCAACAAACAACAATCCTACCCTCATTTCCGGAGTAAAAATTACATGTATTTACCCGATGAAACATTTTCCCTCCATAATTTAAATGAAGCATTTCAGAAAATGTTTGTTTCATTCCAAGACTACCTGAGAGAGGGATCTAATTGGAGACTCAAGAAAATAGTGAAACTGGAAATTAGTACTGCAAACTACTCACCCTTGAGTGGTTCTTCCTACCTACCAACACCAGCCACTTTCCGATATTCAAGCATCATCAACATCGTCAACAAAGACGAAAAGTGTTTCCTGTGGTCCATCTTGGCTTCTCTCCATCCCGATCATCAGGTTCCGGAACGAGTGACAAACTACATACCATACGAAGCAGAACTGAACATGTCTGGGATACATTACCCTGTGACAATATCGCAAGTGGAAAAGTTTGAAAGACAAAATGACATGTCCGTGAATGTGTTTGGATATGAGGATAAGGATATATTCCCCCTGTATGTTACGAAATTACGGCAAGTACGTCATCATGTCAATTTGTTGTATTTCAAACAAGGTGAGAAACGTCATTATTGTCTCATTAGGGATCTCGATAAGTAAAACTTCCAAAAGAAGGTGAAGACATGTTAGAATTTGAAGATTTTGTGAAACAGTTGAAAGTTCCGTTTGTCATCTATGCAGATTTTGAAACTTTCGCTCAGAGAATGGATACATGTCTACCCAATCCAAAACAATCGAGTACGACTCTAAATACAAAATTCGAACCCTGTGGGTTTGGCTATCAAGTGGTCAGCATAGATAAAAAGTATACAAAACCTCCCGTCATTTATCGCGGTTCAAACGTGAGTAAAACTTTTCTGGAACATGTACTAGAAGAAGACAAGGAAATCCAAGACATTTTAAAACATGTAGAACCTTTAGTCATGTCTCTAGAAAATGATCGAGAGTTTCAAACTAGCACAAAATGTCACATATGTAGTCAATATTTTACGCAAAATGTCAAAGTCAGAGACCATTGCCATTTGACGGGTGAATTAAGAGGGGCGAGTTGTCAGGGTTGCAATCTCAATTTTCAATATCCCTCTTTTATCTTTTATTCCCATCATATTTCACAATCTTAAAGGGTTCGACGGTCACATCATCTGTGAAAGTATGGGCGTATTTAAAGACTCTGACATTAAGTGTATTCCCAGTAATATGGAAAAATTCATTTCATTTAGTTTGGGAAATCTCCGATTTATAGATTCGTTTCAATTCATGTCTCAGAGTCTAGAATCGTTAGTCAAAAACTTAGCTTCAGAGGGATTAGGATCATTTAAACATCTATTCAGTGAATTTTCTGTAGAGCATGCAAACTTGTTGTTGGGAAAAGGGGTTTACCCTTACGAAAACGTGGGCAATGAAGACAGATTTGACGAAACGACATTACCTCCAAAGTTGGCTTTTTACAGTCAACTGAGCAAATCAAACATTAGTAAAGCAGATTATGAGCATGCACAGAGTGTCTGGAATACATTGAGAATTCAAAATTTGGGAGAATATCACGATCTTTATTTAAAGACGGACGTTCTACTCTTAGGAGACGTGTTTGAAAATTTTAGAACCATGTGTATGAATTATTACAAGCTAGATCCGTCTCATTTTTATACAAGTCCCGGACTTGCATGGAGTGCTGCACTCAAAATGACTGGAGTTTGTTTAGAATTGTTGACAGATCCTGACATGTATCTGTTTTTCGAGAGCGGGGTGCGGGGTGGAGTGTCCATGATATCAAATAAATACTCAAAGGCTAACAATTCCTACGTACCAGAGACGTACGATTACTCAAAACCTGACAAATACATTCTCTATACAGATTGTAACAATCTGTACGGTAAGGCCATGGCCGAGCCGTTACCCATGGGAGATTTCCAGTGGGTTGACAATGTGGAACATTTCAATGTCAAAAACATACCCATAGACGGTGACATGGGATACGTCTTAGATTTAGAATACCCACCAGAACTACACAATCTTCATTCGGACTATCCGCTTGCTCCGGAAACCAAAGTCATTTCTGACGAAATGTTATCTCCCCATAGTAAAGAATTATGGAAAATATTACACCCCAGTTTCGAATATACCGACAGCAAACTGTGGGGACGCGTTGCCACTCCTAAACTCGTACCCTCGCTAGAAAACAAGACGAAATATATCTGTCATTATAGAAACTTGCAGCTTTACTTAGAGTTGGGAATGAAACTGACC
This sequence comes from Mizuhopecten yessoensis, assembly GCF_002113885.1. Classification (NCBI taxonomy): domain Eukaryota; kingdom Metazoa; phylum Mollusca; class Bivalvia; order Pectinida; family Pectinidae; genus Mizuhopecten; species Mizuhopecten yessoensis. Next base: position 190,966 of record NW_018406933.1, read on the forward strand.
AAGATTCACCGAGTATTAGAGTTTAGACAGCATCCATGGTTGAAGAAATATATTGATTTTAACAGTCAAAAAAGAAGGGAAACTTCCTCCGAATTTGAAAAAGATTTCTTTAAATTAATGAACAATTCTGTCTTTGGTAAAACCATGGAAAACGTACGCAATAGGGTCGACATAAAACTGTCTCACACGGAGAAAAAAATGAAAAAATATGTGGCAAAACCGTCATTTCAAAGATTCAAGATATTCAACGAGGATTTAGTGGGAATAGAAAACAGCAAAATTAAACTCGTACTCAACAAACCTGTGTACGTGGGTCAATGTATATTAGATCTCTCTAAATGTATCATGTATGATTTCCACTACAACCACATGCTATCTAAATATGACAACATACGTCTGTTTATGACCGACACCGACAGTTTGATGTATGAAATCTCGGAAGTGGCAGACTTATACGAAACACTACAAGAAGACAGACACTTGTTCGATTTATCAAATTACCCTACCGATCATCCAATCTATGACATCACCAACAAAAAAATACCGGGAAAGTTTAAAGATGAATTAGGTGGGACGATTTTACAAGAATTTGTTGGACTCAGACCTAAAATGTATTCCTATACATATAGCGCTGATAAATCAAAGCAACTAGCTAAGGGAATTAATCGGAGAACCATCGTACACGACTTACGTCACGATATGTATCTAGAATGCCTGTTTGAATCTAAAACCCTGATGTGTGACATGAATTCTATCAGAAGTGACAGACACGACTTACACGTATACACCATCAGAAAAGCCGGTCTCTGTAGTTTTGACGACAAACGCTACGTAAAACAAAATGGTGAAACGTGGTCACGGTCACTACAGAATAAAAAACGACATACATTGATTACAACTTTAATGAAAGTAGGTACAAGAACTATAATTATTGCTTGCCGAAATGTCGAAATACAAGGTTTTTTTAATTATTTGTTGTACATCTTAGAGTTTGCTGTTTACTTATTGTTGTACTTGCCGAAATGTCAAAATACAAGCTTTTTAATTATATGTTGTATATACTTTTAATTTTATGTATATATACGTATAGACCATATGTAGTTTTTTCATAATTATTGTTGCTTGTCGAAACGAAATACAAGTATACGACAAAGTATAAGAGTTACATCATGTTTCAGTTGGCACAATTTCAACGTATATTTTAGGTAGAAATTTCGGAAATACACATTAATCTTTGTACATATCAAACCACCCATTTAACCTCATTTCTGTGTTTGTGTTTCATTAATTATTCCTACTGATGATTATATCGGTTCTTGATTTTCTATATATTTACAAAAAAATAATTCTACAAAGACCTACAAAACCTTCACCATAGATAGACTATTGAGTACTTATTCTCTATATTCTGTACGTCCTCTTATATCTACTTTATCATTTAGCAGTATACACTCAGTCCTGCCTACACGGTATGTTAGTAAAGCAGTTTTAAAGCAATTCGAATTTTTCAAATCATTTTACCCTGCTAGGCTATTACATTCCAATGACGTTTTACCGGGGTCAGATCCTCCTGCATGTGGGTGGTCTTTCCAAGGTTACCTCCTTAGGCTATACATTCCAGGGATTTCCCCTATTGCATCATCTGACCTAAATACCGCCGTAATAAGGTATTACCTGTTGCGACTTGTTTATTTTAAGAACTAATATGTGCATAACGTTGGTGGACGTGTCCAATCTTGTTTGTGAACCTGTCGTAACTTGTTTTTATCTATAAATAAACGTGATGGCATCAATCCAAATAGGAAATGGGGGTTTTAAGCCACTTTATCCCTCCCTCTATATTTATAGTTAACAGTGAGGGATGAGGGACTGACTCCATGACCTCGATTTAGCAACTTTAACATTCCAAAAAGGGGATTTACCGCTAGGCTATTACATTCCAATGACGTTTTACCGGGGTCAGATCCTCCTGCATGTGAGTGGTCTTTCCAAGGTTAACTCCTTAGGCTATACATTCCAGGGATTTCCCTTATTGCATCATCTGACCTAAATACCACCGCCACATCCTCCTTTTAAAGGGGATTAAGGTCAAAGGTCACATTACGTCATCGCCCTAGGTCAAATGTTATAATCCCCTTTTAATCCCCTTTGAAAATGAAAGGGGAGGGGGAAATAAAGACAGTGGTGTTTGTTTCGCGGGAAATTATTAACGAAGAAGTAGCGAAAATTAGAAACCAGCGAAAAAGAACAGATTTACAGTAAATTATTTATTTATCGCCATCTGTGTGCACTATTTTGTGCGACCTGATTTTATCTATGAGTTTACGTGGGGAGACCTTTTGTACTTGAATATATATTATATAAAGATATTCTATTTGCAAAAGTCATTAAAATTAAGATTCGTCTCCTCCCTTAAATAAATAATGGTGACATAAACATATGGCTTCAAAGTAGCAAACATGGATGACTGTAAATTTAGGTGATTCAAATAGGAAACATGCATAAGATAAAATGTTCAATGTACAAATCTTACAGATTATTTTTATATTTTATGTATCCCTACATGTCTTACTAACCTGTATATAATATACACATACGTTGTAACATTACTATAATATACTAAATAATCTATATTTTCATATTGAATCTATTTTTGAATCTTTAGAGGAATGCATATATTACAAATATTAATAGAATCTTCCCTTACATTGAGGGTATGACAGAGAAATCTCAAATAATGATAATAATAATAATAATAATATACAACATTTATATAGCACCATATTTATAAAATGTGAAATAACTCTAAAGCGCTTTACACGATATGGATAATTGTATTAGTTATAACTGACAAACAAATAAGGCACACAAAACACCGTTATACATTAAATAGGAAGATCATTATCTCAATATGCTCATGTACATGACGTCTGTGCAATGAGACTAAAATGCAGACATGCAAAGGTAGGTCTTTATGTCCTTCTTGAATTTGGCCAGGGTCTTTGACTTTCTCATAGCAGATGGTATGCTATTCCACAACGTGGCCGAAACAAAATCCGACGGTTAATTTTATTGTGTTGTCTAACCCGAGGGCTCTAGCGTGACATCAACACAATGTTGTACAATTTAGTTAATTGCACAGTCAGTCAATTTTCATAATTATGGTCTGGTCCAACTCTTGAGCAACGGAATCGTGAAGGGGAAACACGATTTTAAACAAGAGGTATCACAACTGATTTAGTTTTTGAATTTCAGAAACATTTAAAATAATATATCTCTATAGAAGGTGGAAAGGTGATAATGCTATTGGCTGGAAATATCGCATGCATATTAGGTGTAAGTGGAAAAACGTCTGTGAAGACTGTATCTCTCAGACAATTTGTCGTTTTGCAGGATCACATTGTTCATAAGCGCCCCCACACGGCCAGTAATACGTGTCAGTCTTCACCTTCAGACAAATAAAACAAAATTTTGCCTGACACGTGTTCCGCGGACACGACATGTGTTTACAGCTGTCTTCCTCGTCGAACTCAATGACACAACTACACACTGGGCATGCGCGAACGGAAGGACAGTTCGGAACATCAACAAGAGTCCGCATGGAGCAATTTCTAAGGAGATTTCTTACGTTTGGAAGGCTTTGTTGACATTCTGAGTTTGTACAAATGTTTTGAGCGAAGCCTACAGGCCCTTGGCATTTCACACAGAAGGAATGTTTACAATAACGACATTTTATAACGCTTCTGTCACAGGTATCTTGCTGAGCTTCATCACAGTTTGGACATAGATAAACATTTTTCTGTTTTTCCAGCCAATTTGAAAACATTTTGGACAAGAAAAGGTTGATTTCGTCATTCGACAGACAAGCACGAATGCTGATGTCCTTGAAATTCCAAAGGTGCGCGCACTGCTCGCTAGGTCTGCTAACATCCGGTATGGCAGGGCACGTGACATCTATGGCGCCATTGTTAATTTTATTCCACGCATATGCATACAGATTATCTGGTGCTGAAATAGATATTGAAATTATGAAAATAATACGGATTAAAAATATGTTGTTTTATTAACAAAAGCGAGGTAAAATAATTGGCATTGTCCGTTATCGTCTAGTAAAAGGGGGAGGGGAGTATATTAAGATGTTTTCCTTTTCGACTTGTACTTATCTCTAACACAGGGTTGGCTGTAGGGGGTATGAGAGCATACAAATTCTGGACTTACAAAATAGTTTTAGGCTTACTTAGCTCAGATCAAACTTACATATGGCATGGCTACATGTCATGATTACACACGTGTCGTCACTGTACGGGTCTGTGACGTCACGTTTCGATGTTCGGTACCTATGGGGCGCATCTCTAGATTCAGGCCTTCGGATCAAGTACAGCTTCGCCAGGCCGGGATAGTCAGAAAGTAACTTTTTCTTATCCAAGATGATGCACCTATTTTTTACCCAAAGGTCAAGGTCTTGACCGGTATCGTCGCCATCTTCTTTCAACTTTTTGCGAAGACTAGAGATGCATTGCGCAACACTCCACGTCTAAAACGAGAGAGTACAAAAGCATTCGGGAATACAGTATTCATCTTCCAACCGCAAAACACGTAAAAATCCCCCTCTGATGACGAAACGATCAGATTTGAACTTGTGAGTGGAATATTAGCTTAAGGATCCCTGTACTGCTGCAGGTAACACTAGATAATTAACTGCACCTATTCGTACATAAACCGCCCTAAAATTCGTTTTGGATGTACCTGTAGCGAAAAATAGCGGGAGGTTCTACCGATGAACAGGTAGCTAGGTGTTAAAGCGCTAGGCATCAGGATTAGCATCTTTGTACGATCCGGTACGATCCAGTCTATCTGATTAACCTTGGCTAGCAAGGACGTAGAAGTAGAGGTTCAGGGTTAGAAACCTGGTCAGAACCCGTCCCATTATTATACTCATAACAATGAAAGTGAGTTGTTTATGTTTAAAAGGTGATTTTTTTTTTAATTATTCATAGGAGTTCCTCAAGTTATAGTTTTCTTTTCAGAAATCATACAAGTAGCCATATAGGAGAAAATGTTCCGATCAACAGTTAAAATTCCTGGCAGTGGTGGTACGGGGGACATAAAAGAAAAACGAGGCATTCGTTTTATTTTCTGTTTTATTATATCTCCCTCGTGCGATCGAGTTTGTCTTGTGGTGAATTAAACTGTGGTATTGTAGAGACATGTGGTGTGTTGACAACTCTTAGCTCCCAACACTAGCCTCGGTTAGAATACAGAGGTAAATCACTCACGTGTGGCGAACGCGCCGAGACGTCACAGCGATTGTCTGTGTTCTTAATCAATGAAGAAAACCCATTTTTTTCTCGAACAATATATATCACGAACACCAAAATAGTTCTTGGAAGTAGCCTGCCCGAATGACTTGATAGCGATGTTATTGTCGGTGCGGTCAGCAGTCTAAGAGAGATAACTCTCCCCAAAATCATTACATTATTCTCCATCAATGAACACAGTGAGGTGTTTATCATTACTTAGACTCACAGGTCTCGCTAATTAAAGCTTTTGAAAGAAGTGAAGACGTCTTCTTCACCGAACCTCCACACGCGCGGTCAGCAGTCTGAGGGAGATAACTCTCCCCAGATTCATTACATTATTCTTAATCAATGAACACTGAGGAATTTGCTAATCAAAGCTTTGAAAAGTTTAAGAAGGTACCTTTGGGACTGAAGTAAAGACATCGCCCTCTCCAAACCTCCACACACCGATGCAATTGGGCAGCACCTTCCCTCCAGTGCTTGATTTGAACAGTTTTTTCTTAGGTTCAAGAAAATCATTGTAATTGCGGCGCTTCCTATTCATTTTCCAACCCGTGGTATTGATGACGAAACAGAGGACTGAAAATGAACACAGGGACTTGTGAGTAATTGAAACTCGCCAAGGTAACATTGGGAAATGATCATTTACATTGAACACATGGATCCTGATATTAAACCTGAACCTGAACATGGTATAATGAACTACTGTGTAACACATACTATGATACGTAATGCAAGGATTTCACAATCAACACAGGGGCTTGCGAGTTAATCCAAAAACTGAAGAGCTTGATACTAAACGAACATGTGCACATCTATACATACGCGTGCATATTAACACAGAGGCATGGTGATTAAATTAACACAGTAATACGCCAATGCATATAATATTGCACAAATTGAAAATACAACGGGTAACCTATACTCATAAGATTAACACAAGAACTTGGGCATAAACAAAGGGACATGCGAATTAGGGGTCTGACAATAGCGTTACTTTTCAAATAGCGTTATAAGTGTTACTATAACCCGACAATGATCACATATACTGGGGCTGTGACACAAGGACACGATAGCTAAATGCATAGGTACAGGAACTTAAGTATACGGCACAAAATGTATGTACATGAATTCAACTTCCTGATATACACACACTGTGCGAAGTAATGTACAGTGTTTGAGGAGTTGATCAACCTAGGATATGTAACACAGGGCCTCGAGCAGTTGTACGCGTGGCTATATAAGACGTTGTATGGGTTTGTTGATGGATCAACTCCCGGTCAAATTGATACTCCATGTATTACTATATACCATCAAACATCGGGG
>NW_018406933.1:197670-198599 GCF_002113885.1 Mizuhopecten yessoensis
GGGGGGGGCGTCCAAACACGGTTGCTGGAACAAATTCGCGTGACCCTGTGAACAATTTAACGTTAGAAACTCAACCAGCCTATTAATGATTCCACTCTACATTTTCGTGTTTTTTTAGAAGTAGCGTCTCTTTGTAATCACCATGCTGGATGTGTGTGGTTAGATTGAAACGATCTGGTTTTATTTATTCAACCGTTACTCGATAAAGTCATTTGACAATACTTGTTTTTGTTATTTACATGTACATTCTTCTGTATGTGTATCACTACGTGTCGAAACTCGTAATAATTTATCTTAAAAAGGAAAATATAAACATTTCAGATAAACTAACCTCTTGTGTGAAATAAGATTGTATTATACTCACCTTGTGAACAGCCAATATATGAGATACACACACACAGGTGTAAACTTCCGGGTATCTAATCCGTATGCTACAGTCTTGTTACGTATTAATAGCTAGATAAACGAAATTAAAAAAAAATATATACAATATCCATGCTCTTGTGAGTAACAGTCATTCATAAATTAGGACCGAACAATTCCCACTTTCCTCACTACTTTCGGTTTGTATGTGTATTGTAAACGCAAGCTGTACACATACCACGTTTATTTACGTCGCTTACCGTGGCGTATTACTTGGAAATTTTCCAACTTTCACTTTCGTTTCAGTCGCTGTTTCCTGTAAACAAGTGTAATCGGTTTACTTTTGTCCAGATGTACACGTGGTTTGTTTGTTTGTATTGAATTTCAACGTCCTTGCCAAATCCGTGGTTATATGGAGACTGGAGACGGATACCTCGGCCGACACCACAGACAAGAAAGATGTAGGAAAGTAAGAAAAGAAAAGATATACCGACCGGGTAGATCCATGTAGATACTTTTAATGCCCTCTAAGTAAACGACACAGACCCCCCCCCCCCCCCCCCCCC
>NW_018406933.1:199568-220002 GCF_002113885.1 Mizuhopecten yessoensis
CCTAGGGAGACACAACAGCCAGGGTCATATGAGGACGGCTGCCTATGGAGACGCAACAGCCAGGGTCACATGAGGACGGCTGCCTAGGGAGACACAACAGCCAGGGTCATATGAGGACGGTGCCTAAGGGAGACACAACAGCCAGGGCCATGTGAGGACGGGTGTCTAAGGGAGACACAACAGCCAGGGTCATAGGAGGACGGCTGCCTAGGGAGACACAACAGCCAGGGTCACATGAGGACGGCTGCCTAGGGAGACACAACAGCCAGGGTCATATGAGGACGGTTGCCTAGGGAGACAACAGCCAGGGTCAAATGATGATGGGTGCCTAAGGGAGACACAACAGCCAGGGTCATATGAGGACGGCTGCCTAGGGAGACACAACAGTCATGGTCATATGAGGATGGGTGCCTAGGGAGACAACAGCCAGGGTCAAATGAGGATGGGTGCCTAAGGGAGACACAACAGCCAGGGTCATATGTGGACGGCTGCCTAGGGAGACACAACAGTCATGGTCATATGAGGACGGTGCCTAAGGGAGACACTGCCTGAAACAGAAAGTCGACAGAAAAGATAGAAGACAGGACAAATAGGAAACGAAAAAGATCCCAAGTGTTGCAATTATGGCAGCAGATCATGCATTGGAATATAGCTGGACTCTTTTTTTTCACGGGTTCCCAATTTCAATTTTCAATTTCTTTATTTCCAAATGCAACAGATAGCATATAGGAGTTACAATATGCATGTACATACACATAAATATTACAATCCATTTATGTAAGATGGCGGAGAACATAGTGTAATACAAGATAACATCATAGCAATGTTGACAACATACGAAAGAATATATATAATCATTGTCAGTGGCACAAAGCTGGAACATACACGATTGATCAGATATTAAGTATAGACTTTCTTTTAGAAGTAGCCTGAATTAGATACTGACTAAGGTTTCTCAATTGTTTTACAATTTTGAAGGCGAATAATTGTATTAATTTATTGATAATTTATTTTACGGACGACGGAAATAATAGGGTTTAATATATTTGGTTCTGCTCCGAGTAAACTGGACACAGCAAAATAAAATGGGTTTCATCCTCGACGTCATTTATATTGCAAAGTGTTCCTCCCACCATGGTGTAGGTGGGCTTAATTTGATGTGAAGGTAATCTTTCACAAGAGGGGTCTTTGAGCTGCCATTCCTCCGGCGTGTCCAGGGCAGAGCCATGGGAAGGGGTTCAACGGGCAATCTTCCCTCCACCCCACAGACAATGATTTGAAGGGATTTTGATTGGCATCCGAATGACGTAGATGACAACTTACAACTTCGAATTCAATCGGGAACTGTCAGTAATTTTGGTAAACGAGGACATGAAAAGTATTTCCGAATTCTCGTTTACGGAAAGTGTTAACTATTCCCCATAAGATTTTGATGTAGGCTCGTTAAAAAGAAAATGAACGGCTCAGGAACGGATTATAAATGATGACATGAGAAATGAAAAATAATTATTTAGCGACACACATCTATAACGAAATTTGTTTTAAGACAAGACTTATCAATCAGGAAAAATAGAAAAACAATATTATTGACACATTCGTGCTCCCTTTAGTGGCATGTAGATCGATTTCCCCGAAACCTGCAGGGGTTTTAGTTATGACACTGGATCTATGCGTACTTTAAAGTATAAACTTTATTTATTTTACAAAAAATATTAAACAGGTTTTCCCAGTTTTTAAAACTTAAACTAATCACTCTTGTTGGCCAAGATACTAGCGCGTGGAGGGGGGTCTCACTTTGAGAGGAAAACGAAGTACCTGGAGAAAACGTGGTCGGGCTGGTGACCCCATGCCTTTTCACGTCCGATCGGGGAATCAAACCCCGGCCGCCTTGGTGAAAGGCAGGTGCGCTATCCAATGTAACACCCGACTACCCTTCAATTTACTTAATTTGAATAGTTAGTGTATAGTTAACTCATATAAAGATAAGACCAGTGTCATGAATACGGGCCCTCTGGTTATACAAAGTCGACATACATGCAACAAAAGTAAGCAGGCATTTTTTTGTACGAAATGTCATTATATGTACAGAGTGTTCCATACTTTAAGCAGTGAATGTTTATTCATGCCCTGTTTGTAAGCAAAGTAATGTAAACTTAAAAAGACAAGAAACCTATATTTACATGTATATTGAAAAAATATATAAAATGAAAATGGTTTTAACAGTGAAAGTGTGCAAACCTCGTGTCAAAGGGAGATAATGCGACTTTCCTTTGTTGTTGTTGTTGTTGTTGTATTGTTGTTGTTGTTGTTGTTGTTGTAGTAGTATTGTTGTTGTTGTTGTTGTAGTATTGTTGTTGTTGTTGTATTGTTGTTGTTGTTGTTGTTGTTGTATTGTTGTTGTTGTAGTATTGTTGTTGTTGTTGTTGTTGTATTGTTGTTGTTGTATTATTGTTGTTGTTGTTGTTGTTGTTGTTATATTGTTGTTGTTGTTGTTATATTGTTGTAGTATTGTTGTTGTTGTTGTTGTATTATTATTATTGTTGTTGTTGTTGTTGTTGTAGTATTGTTGTTGTTGTTGTTGTTGTTGTTGTAGTATTGTTGTTGTTATATTGTTGTTGTTGTTGTAGTATTGTTGTATTGTTGTTGTTGTAGTTGTCTTACCATTTAAGAAATCGTATGTGTCTTAAAGGAAATGTGTTATAAACAATAAATATAGATTGAGTATTCGACGGAAATCGATTTTACCAAAAAATCGACTATCACAGTAAGATTGTGTATCATATTTATAGACCATGCACGTATACTTTATAAACACACAGACGGTGAAGGTGGCGGGGCTGTGTCCAGGCTGGAGAAACAGGAGTTAAATTCTTCGGAATATTTAGAACATATATTATTATATGTACTTCTTCTTCATGTATATAACGACATGTTGGATGGGGTAATATTAATCATATGTCAGGGAAATAAAACATAATGTCGTCCTCATTTCCCTTATTCGGCGCTTGTCTAAAAAAAATGCGCAAGAGCCACAACATGTACCACGTGACACTGAATTAGACGACGATGACGCGAACGTCTGATCATCTTTACTGTACCTGTATGTTGTTTTATTGTATTGACACGATTCTATATTTACAATCGATTAACAATGTTTGATAATGACCACGAACAAGTTGTATGGTCACCATCTGGATCTCGCTGAGAAATATGCTATTTCTCTGTGTGATATGAAGGTAGATACATTTTACAACAATTATGAAACATTTCTTTTCGCGTTATGTATACATTGCTATCTTTAAGGTATTATTAAGCAAAATTGTGGGAAACATGAATATTTAATATGTTGGCGGTAGGCAGGATGGCCAATCAAACGAATGGCATTGTATCGAGGTTTGCATTGTTATTATCATGTAAGTATCAAATCTCGTTAAAACCTGTATAATTTTAATTGAAAAGATGTCAGAATTAATTAAAATAGATATAAATCGGGGCTATACATTTTGGCGAAGTCGTCTCACTGCTGTTCTTCTAAGCTTATTTTTCTGGGTCTATTATATAGTTGCGCGTTTACTTGTATTAGATACAAACACACAAAAAAAGTGTGTAAAAATACACCATGACCAATTATCCTTTATCAATGATTCTCTAAAGTAATTAAGTATTTCATAAATAACGCCTCAGTGTGGAATTTCATTTTTGACACATAAAAAGGCTAAAGAAATGTTCTCGATGAATTTTTAACAGCATAGGTATGGAAGAGAAAAACATAGACGCAACAAAAATATCGGATTTAACTTATTTTAATATCAAACAGATTCAAGCAAAATACAACCTAGTTATTCTGACTTCCTTACCAATTCTCCTACCGGACGCTAACATTCAGCAAATGACTTCATAATAATTTGAAAAGTGCAAGTCTGTTCAAAAACTTGTCATAATTATCTTTCGATTCATGCCATTTTGTCCGGACTAACAAGGTCCCGCTATACACAAAAAACTTACCCGGACTAACAATGTTCGACTGTAAAAATAAACACAAACATGTCCGAACTAACAAGGTTCCACTGTACACATATACAAAACACTTGTCCGGACTAACAAGGTTCCACTGTACACATTGACTAAAACTTTTCCGGATTTACAATATTCCACTGTACACATATGCACAAACTTGTCCGGACTGAAAAGGTTCCACTGTGCAAATTTACAAGAAAACTTATCCGGACTATCAATGTTCCACTGTACACATATACACAAATTTGTTCGGAATAACAATGTTCCACTGTACACATAAACATAAACTTGTCCGGACTAACAAAGTTCCACTGTACACATAAACATAAACTTGTCCGGACTAACAAGGTTCCACTGTACACATATACACGAACTTGTCCGGACTAACAAGGTTCCACTGTACACATATACATAAAACTTGCCCGGACTAACAAGGTTCCACTGTACACATATACACGAACTTGTCCGGATTAACAAGGTTCCACTGTACACATATACATAAAACTTGCCCGGACTAAGAAGGTTCCACTGCACACATCAACACAAACTTGTCCGGACTAACACGATTCCACTGTATGCATCAACAAAAAACTTGCCCAGTCTTGTAAGGTTCCACTGTACATATAGATACATTTTTTCCCGGACTAACAAGGTTCTACTATACACATTCACACAAACTTGTACGGACTAATAAGGTTCCACAGTACTCACAAACACATTTTGTCCGGATTAACAAGGTTCTACTATACACATATACACAATTTATCTGGACTTGAAAAGTTCCATTTTACACATAAATATCGAACCACGGAATTAAATTTATTGCTTTCTAAGTCCGTGCTAGAACACATCTATATATGTACCTTAAACTAAGGCGTTATATTTACCATGCTTGGTATTGTACAGCGTACATTATTAAAAAATAACCTCTTTAGAGGTGAAAGCAAATTATACAATTAATGTACATTGGCAAGAAAGTATAAGTGTACCTTATACAGTATCATCAAAAATATTTAATTGTATCGCGATATGAAATGGTTCCTTTAAATGTATACTGAAATTATGAATTGTTAATTCAATGTTTATATTATTTGTCTCGGGGTAGGCTGACAAGGCTCAAAAGCGCCACCACACGGATAGTAATACTTGTCAGTCTTCACCTTCAGACAAATAAAACAGAATTGTGCCTTACAAGTGTTCTTTGGACACGTCATATGTTTACAAAGGTCCTCCTCCTCGTATTCAATGACACATTGACACACTGGGCATGCGCGAACGGAAGGACAGTTCGGAACACCAATTATAGTTCTCATTCGACAATCCTTTAACAAAGCTTTTACTTTCGGGAGACTTTCCTGACACTCATTGTTAAAACAAGAGTTACCATTAGCAGCGCGATTACACTTGACACAGAAGGAATGCGATTTTCCACCTTGTTCACAGTAGAAGCATTTAAACACACTGACACAACTACTGTGTATAGCCTCGTTACAAGTAGGGCATATATATACATCTGCTTCCTTTTCCAACCAGTTCGAAAAAAGTTTGTCACAGAACAGATAGTTTTCGTCGTCCGACAGACAAGCCAGCATACTAATAGATTTAAATTCCCAAACGTTTGAACATTGTTCTCTGGGTTTTGTAGCATCCGGTATAGCTGGGCACGTCACTTCCGTAGCGCCATTTTTTATCTTTTGCCATACGTAGTTATAAAGATTGTCTGGAGCTGAAATAAGAAATAAATAAATGTAATATAAGTTCATTAATGCTGTGCTACATGTAACTGTAATATATGTTTAAAATATCCATATTTTGTACATTACATTTTTTTGTCATCTTTTTGCTGCATAATTATTTATGCAATATTGTTTTATGCATATAAGGTTTGAACAGTTCTTAAATGATTATATTGTGATATAAATTTTAGCGGTTTGTACAATTCATAATTTGCATATTGTTAGCGTAAATATTTTAGCGGTATTCTTATGTCAACGTTTTTTTGTGTGTTTTAAATATTGCCCATCAAAATGTGCTTATGATTGCAATATTTTAAGTTTCTGCTTCTAGATTCCTACTACAAATTTTGTGAATGCGAAAAGTCGTCAATGCACTCATTCAAACATTTTTCATTGAAGAAAAACAATCAAATGTATTGGACGCCAGTTCTGACAACTTACTAAACTTAATGCGCTAATATGCTAAAATTCGACAATACGCTAAAATGTTAGTCCGCTAAAATAAGTTAGTTTGCAGTAGTAAGAAATTATCATTACTTCGGACTCTAAACCTAATTATGAAGTAAAGGTATCTATGACAACGTTTATTGTTTTTATCGGCATTTTAGATACAACCCTGCTAAAGCATGCATTTTTAGCTCAAACCAACTTTCTTGTAATTAGTTTAAATCATGAAAAACATTAAAAAAGGAAATGTAAACATTGAAAACAGTATTCGGTTTTATATGTCTTCAAATTTTTGTTTCAAAACATTGACAAAAAACATTTCATTATTATTTTTTGCTTGAGCATGAGAACGGTTTCATGAATACGGGCTCAGGTTTTTGTCCGATACACTTTTCAACCAAAAAGCAGTTTTTCATCTCCTTTTTTTTTACTTTTACTTTTTCATAAGTCATTGTTTCGCAAGTTAAGGCATTTTTTTCGAGTAATGATTCATTAATATAATTAGTAATGTCGTTAAAATACATGTTTTTTTCAGTGGCAAAGGGATCCTTAAAACTAAACTTACATATAGCATGACCACAGCACATGCCCACACACGTGTCTTCGCAATAGGGGTCAGTATCATCAACTCGTGACGTCTGGTGCAACGGATGTGGGTCTCTGGAGGTCGGTCTTCTGACCACGTGAAGAGATTTCAGTCCGGGGTAATCTGAAAGGGATTTCGTCTTGTCTAACATGATGCAACGATTTTTGATCCAGAGGTCAAGGACACCGTATCCGTGTCTTCCTATTGTGTTTTGCACATGCGCAATGCAATCCGAAACCGTCCACACCTGTAATAATTGAAATGACTTTAATTATTTATTTCATTTATTTTACAATAATTATTAAAGAAGTATTTTTGGAGGAAACCTCCGAGAATCCGGAGTAAACCCACATAGTCAGGGTCCACGTCCGATTGAGGAATTGAACCCCGGCAGTCTTAGTGAAAGGCGAGTATGCTATCCACTCCGCCATCCGAAACGTCATATGTTTAACTGGTAGTAATACCGTAGAGCAAATAGCTTTAAGCATTTGGTGTTTCAAAAAACATAGAAACGTTCCACACGAAAGAGTTGCTATCAAAATGAAAAAAAGCTTTCATGAACTTAAATACGGATACTCTAACATACTCCCCCGACAAGGAAAATATTTCTTCACTTGAGGTGACAATTGGCTTAACACCATCTGCCATACGCAATACGCGTTTATCTAATGAATGATAGGAACTCTGATCATTAATAAGAATATCACGGATTTACGTAACTCACCTTTGGAACGGAAGTGAAGAAATTCTCCTCGCCAAACTTCCATACCCCAACATTGTTTGTGGGTACCTCCATTTTCGTCTCCTGGCTTCGATTTATCTTCTAAAAAAATAAAAGAACCATATCGTTGGCTATGTAAATATATACATTTAGATTTTCATATAAGTATGCTCAAATCAGTTCTTTTATGTCAATGCTATCATTATCATTAAAATCGCAATAGTCTACACAGTAAAGCATAAGTTTAACTTCGTGCAATATGTCTTCTTTTCATACATGCCATACAAAAATATTGATCAAAATATCGATCATTTAATCACGATTAACCAATCAATCAATTATGATCTGCAAATACACCAACATACCCTGTGTCTAGCACACATACACAAAGGCACGCATACATAACATACATGGAGTCACGTCCTTATATGTCCTTACCTTTAATAGGACGTTAATGGGTTGCATTTAATATGCAATATTTCAGCCTCATGAACAAAATTTGTCAACAGATTGCTGCTTACCTTTCGTGAAAAAGAAGCTTGAGCTGGCGCTTCTCTCCTGTATATATCAACGGAATTTCCACTGTTAATCAGGACATCTGAATCCAAAGAAAAGGGAGATGCAGCTTTCTGAACTGTACCTTTCTTTTTAATGGTGAGTTTTGTACTTAACTTAGGCCTAGCGCTGAAAGCTAGAGGAACGAATACCGGGGAATATTGGGTCACTTTGGGGGTAAACCTTTCTGGGGCTCTGCTCGTCTTGTTTTCTCGCATGGATAACGTCCTCTGCAAACCTCTTGGTTGTGGTGTCACGTTACCGGCATTTCTAGACGACGGGGGCATTCCTTGGTAAGGCTGCGAGTAAACGTTAGCTGGTTGGCTCTTTGTAGGAGCTTTGGTATTTCTAGACGTCGTGATGTTTTCTTTGATAAGTGTGTGTACGTTTGCTGGTTTTCTCTGTGTTAGTTCTCGACGCTTTGGTGCATATGCATGTGAAGATAATGTTTCATTCTGTTGTTGACCGTCAGATTGATAGTGACTTCCTCTCTCACCAAATCGAAATAATGCTCTGTCATCAAAGTGACTACTGTATCTTGATTCGTTGGTTATCTCAGCTGTCCGTGGTTTTAAAGAAACGTTCATGTCTTCGCCAGACTCACATGCTTGATTCTGTGACTCGGCAAGTTTAGTTTGTTCATTCTTGTTTGACAATTCTTCGGTTATCAAATCTAAATTTCTAGTATTTGTTTTAGTTCGTTGTAGAAAACCGTTTCCATGTTCTCCTGTTGTGCGGTATATATCAAAACGGTTAGCTTTAACGACATTTTCGTCAGTGTTCCCCTCAAGTTGTGATCGCTGAATTGTTTTGATATCTTTGGTGTGTACATAGCTTGGTTTTTCGCTCGATTCATAGACATGGATTCTGTCAGCGACCTTTGTTGAAGTTTTAAGTTCCAGATTATCATCATTATCACTCAGTGTATTCCCATGGGGTATCCCTTCGGCTGCCTTGTGGCGGCTTGGACCTAAATCCATTGGTTCAAGAAAATGAGGAAATAATGAAGACCTGGTATGCTTTGGTACCCTTACTGACTGTGATCTCTTCAATGTGCTAGTTGGTCGAGATTTCGCTGAGACAGACTTTTCCTGTACGTCACTAAATGTGTTTATCTTTGCCGTTACTTCTTCTCCGTGTTTAACGTTACCATGTTGCTGGGCTGGATACACAATTTGCCCCAAATGGTTTTCCTCTTCTGCGCTAAATATGTTCATCTTAGCTGCTACGTGTTGCTGTTGTTCCTTTTGTTCAGTGCCATCCCATCGCTGCACCCAATTATATTGGTCTTCTTCTTCCTCCAGGGAGAGCGTTTCGAGGTCATCCAAGCAAACATGTTCTGAATAATCATCTGAAGCATCTGGTGTATTCAAGTTGCTATTGTTTTCTGTTGCATATTCACTTTCATTCCATTCCGATTTTGAAGAAGAAAACTGGCTGTCGAACGTCTGTTCAGGCGGTGACAACTGTGCTACAACAGGCATCCGGGATGAAACAGCGTCTTTTTCCTCGTCATCACTAATATTCTTGTCGCTGTCCCTGCTTCTAAGCTTACAATTAACAGCTTCTGTTGCAAGAACAGATTGGAGCTTACGATCGTCTGACGACTGATCTTTCGTAACCCTTCGTAGCATCGTGTAGGATAAATACCCTCTCTATTTCTGTCTATGACAAGTATATTATGTGGGTATTTCTCCAGGAAAATTCGTTCGGTCACACATTTGCCATATCTGCAACAAAAGCATCCAAAATTGGCATGGCTCACTACTTTTTTACAGAGAGGAATTTACATTATTTCGATAAGCAAATGAATTGTCCCCTTGCATACATTAGTCAAACTTAAAAAAAGGGTTTGATTACAAAAACGCCCTAAGAATACTTTAACGGCACATAATCAACAGAAAGTACATCATCCGCCATATTGATGAACAAACAGAATGAAGTTTATAATTAAATGTGTCGACCTTATTATAAGGATAATTGGCTACTCAGCAGGTCTTGTGAAAAAATTATAAATTATTCTGTGACAAGCTTTGGCTTTTCTGTGACAAGCAGACAAATTCGACCGTCGACATTCTTTCACGTAACGTGCGTCCCTCAATAGTAATATAAGATAGTATAAATCAGAAAAGTAGATATGGTTTAAAATTTCAATGTCTAATTAAATCCAAACGTTTGAGAATATTTCTAACAATCTATTTACCTATGGAATGTTTACAACACGGGAAAGACCATTTGATTCTACTAGATGTCACATTTAGTTTTCCCTAACCGAACATTATTGGACAGATGTCACTAAATCAGACAAAAAAATAACATATATCATACACGCATGGTTTTCTATATACCAAATATTTTTTTCCTTGTTTGCGTGTTTCCATTTTTTGTAGTCATTCTTTACAAACTAAAGAAAACGTAATTCAATATATGGAACGACAAGGAGGGGGCAGTTAAACAAATTATATAGCTTAACTATAAATAATACATACGCCATACATATCACCTTACATCACGTTTGACTTCTTCCAAAACTGAAGATAAAGTAATTCAATACATAGAACGATAAGGAGCAGGAAGTTAAACAAATGATATAAGCTTAACTACAAAAAAATGCATACGCCATACATATCAACTTGAACACGTTTATCGGTAACTGTGTTATGAGTTCGGTATACAGGTGAAATTTGACCTCATACAATTGTGAATTCCAAAATAGTTTTAAATGTATTTCTAAAAAAACTCTATCTTATCATTCGATTTATAGCCCTACTACAAAATAATACAAATGAGATAATTTATCATGTTTAACTTTAACTGTAATAAATATGTTACTAGTTCGGTAAACAGTTTGAATTGACTTCACAAAAATGGGAATTCCAAAATATTCTTTAGTGTATACCTATAATAACTTTACTTTGCGATTTTTAGCCCCGCTATAAAATAATATAAAAGACATATTCATCATCTAACCTCATGTTTAACTTTAACTGTAACCAATATGTTACTAATTCGGCAAACAGGTAAACCGACAATACATAATGACAATTTCTAAAAATGATTACTTATATTCCTGAAATAACTCTACTTTCACTTTCGGTTAATCACTGAATAAAAATAATACTGTTATAATAAAATTATCATTTATCATCTATATACTTTGTATACCACCTACTAGTAGCATGATAAACTCATTAGCATGGTTTGTCAGTATGAGAATATTCAAGAAGAAGTTGAGAACGACTTGAGAAGAACTTCAGATGAATTGGAGAACGAATTTATTTTTTCTACATAGTTTTTAGGTTCATTATATTCCTCCGCCCAAATCTATTTGTTTACGTTTGTCACAGACAGAGGATTTGCAATCGTTAACCATGGAACTGAGAAATCATTAATAAAGCATGGTGTCTAGTTTACTTTTGTAAATGAAGAAATATATTAGGTAGTAGTATATAGATTATAAACAGTTTATCATACAGTATTTTTAACTGTTTGTCGTTCGAACAATTTTCTCATCGCTTGCGCGTAGATAAAATCAGCAGGATCCTGTCCTTAGCTGAGTGAACACATATTTGACTACATTTTATACACTGTATACTGCGAATTTTATTTTATTTGTTAATCAACGGTGTTAAGCTTATTTTCTTTCTCTTTAAACGATATCAATAACAATTAACAGTATCAATAAAGGCCATAAGAAAGAAAATTCATGTTAATACAGTAACAAAGAAAACGTGCCTATTCCCCGGACAATATGAATTCACAATTTTTATCAACAACATCATCAAATAGATTGTCCTTACACGTGACAACATAACCTCATTTAACTTTATCCAGCTGCTCCTTAAGTCACTTACCACGATTTCCGCTGAGAAGGGTGTCGTTCAAAGTCCCGTCATGTCACTGTGTATGAACTCATCTCTTATCGGACATACCATATCGGCCCTTGTACTTTCGTTTTATATTAACTTGACTATTATAAATTATCAGAAAAGGTCGAAGTATTTCTGTACACATACGCAATGTGTCACATCAGGGAATTCCGCGAATGTCTATTTTAGTTTCGGTTTGATAGCAGATGACCCAGAGTGTCTGAGCTACATATATAGCTGAGCGTGTATTGTGTAATACCTATAATATACTGTCTACAGCGTTTACAGACCGTACAGATGTTACCAGCGACAGAAAAACACGTAAAGGGTGTTCGATATTAATGACACCCATACAGAAAACGAAAGTAGTGTTGATTCTGTATACCAGTATATTACCATATATACATATATTTTATATATATAATATGTCATAGTAAATGAACATTTCCTACTTTTCTTTTACAAAATAGATTCTTGACGATAACGAAAGTAACTACGATTCCGTATAAATTATCTATACATGTATACGTAGATGAATATATAATATATATATATATAATGTTATAATTCTAGAAGAGTTGCAACATTTCTATAACAAAATAGACTCCGGACGATAACGAATTTAGTTATGATGCCTTATAAATTATTTTTAAAGTATATGGGTATATATTAGAAATGTTTAGAAATATATGAGTATATCAAATATATGTAAAACATCGCAATCCAAGAAGAGGTGCTTCTTTTCTATCTCAAAATAGACTCTGCTTTATTCAGGCGTTCCCATTCAGCGTGCTTAAAGCGCTATGCTTTCGCTGAAGATCTTGAACCTAATTAATACTGGTTGCGGTCAACCAAAGTGATATACATGTTAAACGTCATTCGAAAACATTGTTCGAAACGTTTAACCTCCCGGATTTATGATGCGAGCTCAAAATACTAGCAATCTGCACTATAAAGGTTAAATTTGTTTTAAACACAAAATGGAATAATGCGAGCTTTTGAAAACGTCTGTTTCCTCTGTCAGTCCAAGAGTGTACGTGATAATCATCTCGACTCTAAACTAAGCCATAGTGGGCCGAATCAGGTAAAGTAAGCTGTCAAAAATATAAGAGACATTTCGCCCAACTGCACCTAATACTGCAGGCAGTCAGAGGGACGGGTAGCATGCTTACCCATCCCGAGTCTTAGTGGATGATGAATCTTATTCCAAATGATGCACTATAGTGTGGACTGAACCACGTCTCTAGAATATTGAATTAGTTGGTCAATTTTGATCAGTTGGATGTTTGATTCAAACTAATGGTAGCTACACTTGTAGTAAAACACAGCTTGAAAATTCTTAACAAAAAAACAGAGTCTGGGGTAATCAGAAATAATTATATGTAGAAATAGAAATAAAGATTCATTTTGTAAATTATTCTGGGTCTCAAAACATCGAAACTTTTCATTCGTTTTATCTTTTTCCGGTGTAATATCTATTTAGAAAATACATTGATTGAAAAAACAAATATGTGAACTTATGATTTCACTAAGCTCGCCATGATCATACAACATAGTTCATAAGCATAGAAATACACAAAGTACAGCAAATTTGTGATTTAAAAGACTCTACATTAACAGTTTTTACATCTGTACATGATGAATGCATCTATTTTTATATATATAAAAAAATGCATATACAACATTTGATATAGCACCCTATTTAGCTAGAATAAACCACTCTAAAGCGCTTTAAAATACATATATGCAATTAATAAAGTTAGCTTATACATAAATCAGGATATGATTTTGAGGAATTCACAGGAACTGCCTTATCAGGTGTTAACTACTAGCCCTATGCCACCTGGCTAATATCTCCCTGTGTGTGTGCTGGAAATGTATTGAGTTCTGTTTGTAGTGGCTTGTCTCAATAAAATAGTGAAGTAAATAGTGAAACCATTTATATAATTCGAAGGTTTGACAATAGTGTTAAGAAAAAAAACAGACGAAAAAAGGATTCCGAAAAAAAGTAAACAGCTTAAATCAGGAACCGAAACGGTAATATTTGACAGTGACAAGGAAAATATTCATCGTAGCATTGATGAATTTCTGGTTCACGAAGCATTTCGTTTGTAATAATAACTCAGAAACTGAGTACGTTGTGTAGCTGTTTATTTCAGTATGATATGAAACAATATATAAAAAAAGAATGTTGGATCATAATAACGTGGAAGTGGCTGATTTGTGAAAATGACTCAGTGTTACTATTTTTAGAATCAGCTGGTTAATGCTCTCTGACAAATGCAGCACTTTCCTCTGTACAATTTTCTGATGTTCCGTCGCGTTAAATGATTAAAACGTTATTAAGCATCGAATATAACATTTATGACTTTTTTTTGGGTTGAATATTTGGTCAAATGGACCTGATAATGTTTTCGTAAAACAACATCTTCACCTCAACAAACGTCGTTTATTGATGAATGAAATTCCCGAAATTGGTCTCCAAATACAGGTTAGATTCTACATCAATGGCGAGCAATGTCGAAGTTCAAAGTTGTAATTTGAAAAGCTTCCAATTATAATATACTCGGCATTCCTCCATGCTGTCTGCCATGTACTGTATTTAGTTTTGCTTTTGCTGTTTGTCGTTAACCTATTAGGAAATTATCCATTGGCACTGTAAACAATTTTGCGGTTGGATTGTTCGGTACGAAGTCTTCTTGGTTTTACGAATGGAAATTCCCACGTTGTGTATATGGATCCTATGATGTAATTTCCTTCTTCGCTTGATGACGTCACATAAGGTCATATAATTGTTGATGTCTGGGATAATCTCCCTCAAGCTCTCATTCTCGCAGAGTATTTGATTTAGAAAAAAACTGGTCTCGAAAGATCCTGAGTTGAACTTAGATCTCACAGCTTCTTATAAATAGACTGAATATATGCTTACCATAATATATTTCACATTATGTTGATGTGGATATACAGGCATCGATGCCAGGGTTCACTAATATCCTATTAAATCCTATCAAATAGTTCATGAGTTCAACCAGTCATCATTAGACCCTGGCTGTCGCGAGAAAATTAAACTCCAAATAAACAAGCAAAATAAAAAGCAAACAAATCATGAGTTCTCAGGCGAAAATGACACGAATATAACTTCTAAATATCACTGTACATTGTAATTGTGTGATTAGCATATATAATAAAGTCATATGATACTAAATGGATATTTCTATAACTTGTTGCAAAGTTCGATTTACTCACGATTTGTAATTTATTACTTATCGACAGATAGAAACATTATGAAGGATAACATATATCACATAGTAATATTTGTATTCCTCCTGTTATGAAACACTTACCGCTCTCTTCACTCTCTTCAGTTGTTTTAACCAAACTTGTCTCTAAAGGAAAAAAGAATAAGAAAAATAAAAAGGACGGTAAAATAGTGTTGATACGATAAAAATATGATCATATAAGATACCAATCGAATTAAAATAACAATGTTTAGCTGTAAGCAAATAATCTATAATTCTAGGATAATAGGACAATGTTACTTTCGATGATGCTTTAGTTCGTCAATATTAAAACAAAATGACATGCTCAGTAAAGCGTCCCTATCAACCGACACATACTTGTATAAATATGTAAAACTGACGTTTATTTAAGCAGTATTGGGAATATTTCAGCAATCCAAAACAACAGAGGAGGAAATATAATATAAAACATTTATTGAAATATTAAACTGGCAATTACAGAAATAGCCTCAACGTAAGTTTTCCATTAAGGGCCATTGTTGTAAAACCCCGACCGCCAGTCAATATGTAGGAGTAGTAGTCTTACTTGGAAACCATTACAGACTTTACAAGGGTCATAGAAGTTATCAATGTGTGTCCTACTTGTGTGTACAGGTTTATTTGGCCCATATACTTAACAGAGCTATAGCATTTAAACATAAAGACTAGTCAGCTTAACGCCGAATTTTCAAACGTTTGTGCCAGCAGATCTAGCTAAATAAGATATCACGCATGCCTGTTAGGTTTTTTGCTAATGAAACCTAGGACAGTTGTACAGCTTTACATATTATCAACTTCTAAAAATGTAACGATATTTGAAATATAAGTTTGACCCTATAAACACTAGCGAACTAAAATGTATGTGATGTTACCGGGAGTACATGTTGGCTCTTTAAACAGCCTTGTAAAGAGGTGCAAACTAGATTATACAGTACAGCAAAACAACAGGTAATACAATCATGCGTATACCATTATTTATAAATATAGACTCCATTTAAAGAAATAAAACTAAAACGTTTCTGTATGTTATGGTTGAAAACTATAAATCAATACTCTATATACAAAACACATACTCATTCATGTATGAATGAAATCACCTGTATGAAAATGTATAAATGGTATTCATCATTGTGACAAAGTATTGGTTAAATGCAGTGGATGCCCCCTCCCCCNTAGAAAAGACAAGCAAACAAATATAGATAAATAAATAATTATTAATAAATAAATAAATTAATTAATGAGGAGCGTTCACCGTAACAAGCTACACTAGTGATCTATCGATTAGATCAATTTCTGTATTAAACATTCATATATAAATATCAAATGTGTCAACATGATAAAGTTAAGAAACTGTATTTACCTTCTGTATGGATGACTTCCTCATCACGAGTGTGTCTCGTTGGGACATTCCCACGTCTACTTTCACTTTCATCTGGGATGAAAATGACAATGATCAGAATGACGATAATAAGTATTTCATAAAACATTTGGACCACTTAATTCCACATCCGTTTGTTATTCAGTGTAAACCGAAAGTGAAAGTAGAAATTCCAGTCGATTATGTTTGAACTTTGATGCTTTGATCAATGTAGATATGAGTTCAATCTACATAGACGTAGTATGTGATAACGTGTACATCTACTAAATTTGATGCTCGTATAAAATACTTCGTATATATACCTATTTGCGTATCTATTGAATTTTTTATGGTGAGAAGGGGAGGGGGCATTTATACCGATAGGCCCTCTAATTCTCCCTATACAAACATCGGTATAGGTTAAAACATACATGCACCCTACTGTAATTTATTCACAATTCCTATGAATTCGTAAAATATCAGATATCTATATATATATTCCAGTCGAATATGTTTTACCTTTGATGCTTGGATCAATGTCGATGGAGAGGGGGGTGTGTGTATTTGTACCGAATGGCCCTCTCATTCTCCATATACAAACATCGGTATAGATTAAAACATACATACACCTTACTGTAATTGATTCATAGTTCCTACGTATTCGTAAAATATCATATATAAAACTGAAGGTAGAGGAAGATATTTAAGTACTACGAATTTATTTCGTAAGGCCTGAAAAAAGGCTTAATGAACAAAAACAATATATCTCTGATCCATTTCTACATTGTATTGTTACTGTTTGTATTTAGTTAATTGCTTCATAACTAATAATGTAATTACCACAAGACAGTACATCATTAAATGTTTTGTTTAGAGTAGTGTTGAATAGGGTTTTCCCTTGAAATGCATGCTTCAGTAAGCACGAAGTTTGAAATGTGTATACAAAACGTGAGCAGTACTCTGTATTATTTAAGCTATATATAATCAACCATCATCAATGACGTGAACACTTTACATCTAACCACCATTTTATCGCTATGGGTTTTTTCTGTTCTACTTTCGTTACCTTGAACATCGCCGGTTATATTTCCTTCCGTTGATGTTCCAGGATTTGCTTGTTTGTTAGGATTTTCGTTTGAAAATAAATTACAGAATAACAGCGTTACTACCACCATAAACATTAATAGTTCAAGCAACATCTCCTTTCAATGAACATGTTAAGTGATCCCAAATCGAAAGAGAAAATGCAAGTGGGAAATCCAGTGTATAAGGCTACAACTACTGTACATGTTCACTCTATAGGGTTCTACCTGAGCGAGTAACTATTATGTCAACTCAATCAAATATACATATGTATGTTGTACTGTTTTCTATATAAATAGAAATACAATTTTACTGACCAATTATCGAATATGATACACACATATCCTAGTCTGTGCTATCTGAACCGTTACCGGATTGATTTTCTATTTTTCTTCTTATTTTTCTTCCATTTGTAAAGGACTCCATTGGAAATAAGCAACTTTGTGGCTTTTATGGGTAATCCTAGGTAAATGGCACTCACAACCACTCCTATTATTCGACCTATTTATATCTACCTTCATTTACTAAAAATAGTCTGTCTCATTTTATAGTAATATCTGCCTTTTTTACAGTGATATCAGACTTTTTTGTTTTTATACTCTGTGATATATGTCAAGGATTGAATTAAGAAACCTTTTATTAAGATAGATCTACTATTATTCTTAGTCTTAATACAAAATACTCTTTTGTAATTACAAGCTGCATTGTGATCTTAAATATATGTTTTATTCTAAACTGTCATATCTTGTAATAACATGCCTATTTTACCCGAATTTTTTTTTTATTATTATTATAGGGTTCTACCTGAGCGAGTAACTATTATGTCAAATCGATCAATAATACAGTACATATGTATGTGGGAAATCCAGTGTATAAGCCTACAACTACTGTACATGTTCAATCTATAGGGTTCTACCTGAGCGAGTAACTGTTATGTCAAATCGATCAATAATACAGTACATATGTAAGTGGGACCTACAATCGGGCTTGTGAATCTTAAGTGAAATAGAAAAAACATAATCCAAGGGTCCCTGTCGCTTCTAAACACTGTTTCACTAACGAATCAAATCCGTATTGCAATATTAATGCTTACCCCTATCACAGTATTTTTTAATTCCTTATATCTTTTTTAACACAATAAAAGGAATTTCAATAACATTTGCGTACCTGGAATATTATTAAAGACACTGTTAATACAACCTGTTTACGTACACATTTATATAAAGAGGAGCGGCGTTTGTTCAATATACTGATTCGTAATCAGGTACGTTATTTTTAAAATATATCATCTAAGTGTCAACAATCGCTTTACGTGGTTTACATGTACAGCAAAACCTCGTTATACTGTCGCCACTTGTTAAGTGAAAGTATGGCGTTATAACAGGTTTGGACATAAATTAAGTATTAATGAATACTTTCAAAAAAGAGAGAAAAAAGGGACATTTATATATATGTTGGCGGTGAGCGAGGTGGGAAATGAAACGAGGGGCGTTATATAGAGGTATTACTGTATATGATAATCGCACATTATGAGTATAGGGATTTTTCTCATAAAACGTTAAAATCATATATGTTTCACCAAATGTTCTCCAAAATACACAGAATCCTCTTACCACTAAACAATAATGCCTCCGTACTAGATTAATTGCACCATGTAGCATGTGTACATCAAAACCTCGTTATACTGCCAGCATTTGTCCAGACAAAGTTTGGCGTTATAAAGGCGTTTGACGATAAATTGAGGGAAATGTAGTAAGGGATTCTTACGAAAATGAGAAAAAAACGTATTGAAATATGCTGAAATATAACGGGGAAGCAAATAAAACGAGGGGCGTTTTATCGAGGTGTACTTTATCTATATATTATTATTCAGTAATACCTCGTCTTTGCCTTGTTTCTACTGTCACTATCTGTCTATACCCGGCTCCATTGTCTGTATCATTAGATTCCCTCCTGACTCGCCTACGTCTCACAGTCTGGAAATGGCTGAAGAGGAGGAAAGAGAAAGTATTAATATTTGGTCAAATAGAAATGATACGTCTTTATGAATTAATAAAAAATGCACGGTGTCTGTCCTTTTTATTAGCAAAAGAAAGTTAGATATGAATGGTCACAGTCATTGTATTTATCATGCAAGAGGTCACAAAACAAGAACGCGTGAATATTTATTCTTAAACAAAATTCCTAGAAATGGAAAGTGAAAGCTGAATGATTGATTTTTGGAAAACATAATCGAAATCAATGACCCTATACAAGTGTAGTCAACTTGTTCTAAAAGATTATTTATTCAAAACCTACCTACGTTTCATGACTGAACAGACACACTATATATAACAGAAGTATACAATTGGAGTGTACTGTATACACTACAGTGCGATAAGATTAAATATAACACAATGTGACTCACCGTCAGTCTGGAGACCTAAAAGGCAAAATCGTTACAAAAACACTCAATATTACGGTGAATTATCCTTACTATCAACCCATGGTAACACCAGACCATTATGATGTCTTATCATGACGTCCTGTCCAGAAATGCGTGTTAGTTACCATCAATCTACGATGTTGTAACTATTTGAAATTATCTAAAAGAATTACCTTCTTTCCTGTTTAATCTTTCCTTCTTCTGATCGACTAGTTCTTCTCCCTCCTTCCTCTCTTCCTCCCTCTCCATCTCCAGGCCCTTCTCCTTCATGCCCTCCCCCTCCAGGCCCTCCCCCTCCAGGCCCTTCCCCTCCAGGCCCTCCCCCTCCAGACCGTCCCCCTCCAAACCCTCCCCCTCCAG